>NC_052518.1:56337059-56579559 GCF_014356525.2 Nilaparvata lugens | reverse complement strand
TTCAATCGATCTTGGCCAGAATTTATCAAAACCAAATGTAAGCTTCTAAGCATTTATGTCAGTACTCACAAAAACTCCATGAAAAGCTTAATTGTATACTCAAATAATTAAATTTTGTAAATCAGTTCAGTTGTGACTCGTGAAACATGAATACAGATTTCTTGAGTTCTTTTAATCTATTGCAATACACCATTAATATTGAATTGGTTTTTTATTGTTGTACATAATTTCTTTACGGAAAGTATGCAACATACAGCATATCTCTTGCAGTTATTGAAGGCTTGATTAACATGAAATTATCAAGTACTAGGAATATCAGCTTTCAAAGATGTTTTTTTAATGCATCCACCTTTCTGAATAAGGTAACTTTGAACCTTTGGACCCTTGAATCTGTCCCTTGTCCAAAAACATAAACATAAATAGGGTACATTATTCTCAATTATTCTGTCAACATAGGCATACCTAGGATCATGCTAGGGGAAGGGTCAAGCTACTTAGAAGTTATGTCCTTGGGGGTGGGGGGAGGGTAGTGAACAAGGCCGACGTGTTCTTCTAAGGCGCCCAAGGCAAAACTTTTGTTGACCATAACACACAAAAAAATGATTGGGAGAGTGATTGAACTTGGTATAGAGTGGTTTGAAAGTTGTCCCACCAAAATTGTCAAAAACAGTGACTCATATACAGATCAGTCGCGTGGGTGTGGCGATCGAGGTGGTCGCCTTGGGCGCCGCGGCCTGGGGGGCGCCTCGGCGTCATAAAAAAAAACTAAATTTTTGTCCAATTCTAGATTCAAACAGCTTGTGATAGTGAATGATCTCCAATCTTCTTCTAAATAATAAATATACTGTTCACTAGTTGTTCATGTGACGCTTGCGTGCAATATGAGTGGACGTAGTTGATCGCGCGGAGTTTATTATGTTGTGTTTTGACTGTCAGAAAGCTCCTGGCGCCTCTCATTGTATATTATCTGCATATTAGATCAATGTAGAATAATGAGTTACGAATTACTATAGTATTTGTTGTCTAAAGCGATTTCTTTGGAAACAGGAGCATGTGATGTTTACTGATCTCATGTTCTTGTACGGTACTCAAGCAGAGGCACCAGAAAATTCTCTGAATTTGAGAATAGGCTATTGTTTTCTCCTTCTAAGCATTTTTATCCCCTCCAATCTGCTCATAACGAACGAAGTGTCGAGTTTAATTTAAAAAGTTCAACAGCGAAGACTTGTTCACAAACTTGTGGGTTGCACAATTCAATTTCCTGACAATTCCTGTGGTTAGTGCAGAGCGTAGTTTTAGCAAAGTCAAACCTATTAAAATGTATTTGCGCTCTACAATGGCACAAGAAAGGCTCAATATTCACTCGCGATACTCTCGATTGAAAATGAAATTGCAAAGAAACTGGATTTTGGAGGAAATTTAAAAACGTTTGTTTATGCCAAATCAAAGAGAACAAATTTTTGTGTTTAAGTTTCGTGTTTTAATGTACAATTATTTCTATTGAAAAGACAAGACAATATTTATAACCATCCTAAAACGGAATATCACAGTGTCAAAACTCGAAAGACTTCTGGGATCTTATAAAAAATTTCAGAAGTAGCCGTCCGACTCAAATCATTCCTATAAAATCTGATATGTGGATCAATTATTTTTCAAATCTATTTACTCCTGTTAGACTCAGTGAACCAGTTTTGTATGCAGAGCCTTGGGTTGAAATAGAATCTCTAGATAAAGAACTAGAAATGATTGAATTAGATGCTGTACTTACTAAAATGAGTAACAATAAAGCTCCTGGAGAGGATAGAATTGTAGCTGATTTTTATAAAAAAGCCCCGGAGAGTTTCAAAATACTGCTTTTAAGAGCATTCAACAATATTATAGCTTACGGAGAAATCCCAGAATCTTTCAAAAGAGCGATTATTTTTCCTCTTCATAAAAAAGGAGATCCTGCTATTGTTTCTAATTATAGGGGCATCTCGTGTATGGATATTATGACAAAAAAATCATGGGCATAATGTGCAATAGATTATACAAGTGGGAGCAAACTAGGGGTATTATAAAAGAATGTCAGGCAGGTTTTCGTTCTGGTTACTCGACTGTCGATAACATATTTGTTCTCCATAGCATTGTTGATTATTTTTTACAAGTTAAAAAAAGAAAACTATACGGCTTTTTCATCGATTTCAAAGGAGCATATGACAATATTGATAGGAATGCGTTATTTTTCAGATTATATGAAATAGGCCTATCTAGTAAATTTATAAATATTTTTAAGGGGATTTATAGCGATAATAGGTGTAGAATTTGGTGTAACAGTGGTAGAGGATTGTCGGCCGAATTTGCAATAAATAGCGGCGTAAAACAAGGCTGTTTAGCCTCGCCAATTTTATTCTCCCTATTTATACATGATCTTTGTGATTATATAGGTGGAGGAGTATCTGTGGGAAACCTAGATTTAAATGGGCTGATGTATGCTGACGATGTCGTTATATTAGCCGATACCCCGATTCTTATGCAAAAAATGATAAATAGATTAAGAAGTTATTGCATTAAGTGGAACTTAGTTGTAAATATGGAAAAATCTAAAATTGTTGTCTTCAGGAAAGGTGGCAAACTTAGAAGAAGTGAAAAATGGTTCTATGGAGATGAGATTGTGGAGGTTGTGAATCAGTATAAATATTTGGGGGTAATATTCACGTCCTCTCTGTCACTGAAAAGGCATTGGGATGATAGGATAACAGCGGCGAGATATGGTATAAATAGTATGTGGAGAAGCCTAATCCAGAATGAGACAGTTCCCCTTTCAGCCAAGTGGCATGTTTTTAGTGCGGCATGTAAGTCTACAGTTACATATGCAGCGCAAGTGTGGGGCTACTTGCACAGTGACCGAGTAGAAAAATTTCAAAAATATTTCATGAAAAGATTATTTGGACTCCCCAAAAATACCCCTGACTATGTGATCTATTTAGAGTGCGGTATGGAGCTGATGTGGATCTACACTTTGAGAATTCATATTAATTATATCAACAAAGTATTCAATTTGTCAGAGAGTCGATATCCGCGTAGAATAGCGTATGAATTCTTTATCAGGAAATGCGGTTGGTATAAGGTTTGGCTGAGTCTCTGTCAGCGCTATGATATAAGCATAGAATGGTCTGATAGCACAATTCAAGTAGACAGATGGTTGAATTCCATGAATCAAATGCTACTAGAAGTGAAGCAGAGAACTTGTATTGCATGGAGAGAGCGAGCTGATCAGTCAGTATATCATAGTATGTACTCTTCTTTACTGGTAGACTTAGGAGATCGCACGTATTTGAATGACTCTTACAAGAGGAGTTTCATAAATATAATTTTTAGAGCGAGAGCTTCCATGCTGCCGCTAAATTTCAGACCAGACAGGGAGGAGAATAGGCATATATGTTCCTTATGTAACAGTAGAGAGCCTGAGAGTTTGGTCCACTTCATGGGTAAGTGTAAAGTACTGGGGGCGATAAGACAGACTTGGTTTCATTACACATATATAAGTGAAGATACAATAATTAGTTATTTGAATAGTAGAGATTGGTACCGCCTTGTTGGGTATCTTAGGGATGCTCTGCGGTATAGGCAATGGTTGGTCAGGGAATTCAATAGCTAAGATTGCTTGATATTTTATTTTTTATACTGAAAAATTACTTTTGATTTACGTACTGAAAACTTAATTTGCTTGTAAGTTGAATAGTCAGATTAGATTAAATTACGTTTTTCCACTCAAGTAGGCTTGATAATGTTTGATTCAAACAAGAAATTGCATTATAATTAGTATCATTTGTGTAAAACATACTCTATTTAGCCATGTTATATTATCTAAATCAACAATTTTTCTTAGTGTACATGACAATAATTTATATTAGTGTAGTATTGAGCTGTTCAATTGACCATGACAGTATAGATGGGAATAAACAGTAGCTGAGAAAAATAAAATCAAATCAAAGCTTTCTTTTGGCTAGACCAACCAGTGTTGGAAGTAGAACGTTTCATTTCTGGGGATGAGATAAGAATCGAGGCAGCGATACTGTTATAGTTTGATTATCCAAGTTGTGAAAAATACCGTACGCTTAAATCAGGTCTGCGTTGAGAATCGAATTGAAGAATAAAATTGATTAGCAAGACGAAGGTCAAAACTCAGATAAGGAAGTTATTGAAAGTGTATTATAGAGTAAACAACTCGACTGACGGCTTCTGCCAAGTCTATGATGATTTTTGTAAAATAAATTTTTTTGGTACTGTACTTATTCCTTTGAAAGACATTGTGAATTGTTTTTTTGCATTATTATGTATTTGCTTTGTTCAAATAAATCATCTTTCTATTCTATTCTTCTATTCTATTCTATTCTATTCTATTATCTTAAAAATGCAAAATTGAAAAAAAAAACTATGTATACGTCGATGCGAAATTTAAAAAGGACATACCTGTCAAATTTCATGAAAATCTATTGCTGCATTTTGCTGTAAATGCGCAACATATAAACATTTGAACATGAAGAGAAATGCCAAACCGTCGACTTGAATCTTAGACCTCACTTTGCTTGGTCAATAATTAGCTTATTTTACTTCGTATATTGTAAATATAATAACAAGAAGTGAGTGAGAGATCCGTGATGCTATTAAGCTGCACAAAATTGGATTAAAAATAGAAAGAATGAAGCTGTGCACTCCATAGCTATTTGCTTGATATATACACATCTCAAGAGCTCACCCCAAATGAAATGGATTACCGGATGGATGGACCGTTACCGTCCTGTTACAGTTATTTCGTAAGTCAAACGAAATCAAAATCATTCATTGTCCTAATGTCGTTACAAAAATACAATTTGTTTAACAACGTCAAGTACAATTACAATATTATAAATACTTATAAGATCAATATGAAACATAGAAATTACTTTAGTAACTGAATTGAAAACAATAAATTTTTCTGTTCGTCCATACTGTTATGACAGTAAACTTGAGGATTTAACCTTTTTTACAGGAAAAGCTGTGTAAACTATGCTTTTTTAAAAACTCGACCTCCAAAAATTAGTCTATAGAGATATTATATTGAGTCAATTAACAGTACACGTTCTTGAACGGTCTACTGTTACATGGATAATGAATCTCCAATGTACACTCTAGTGTACAACTTGCCATGCTGATCGCGTTCCTTTGACCCTCTTAATTCTGCCAACATCACATCAAAACATTCCCATAATTTTGCGCCACTCTGTATTTCATATTTCAAGATGGTCCTCCCATATCTTGCATGAGTAAAGGAGACTCTTCAAGTCCTCAATAAAATTAATGAAGTCTAGAAAGAACATTCCAGCAATTTTATTCAATTCAATTATCTAGAACTTCATAATCAATTAATTATACGCTCTTATTTGATATTATTCCGAGTCAACCAATTGAATTTGTCATCTTGTGAAAAAAAATATTCACTATCATTTGAAAAAGACGCTATAGGCGGCCCTGCAAATTTGAATCTTTGCCTCACAAAATGAGTGTTGCAGCCAAAACTTGTGTTAAGAACCGGTTTTCTCCCCTCTTTGTAAGTTGAACTAAACACACAATTTCTCCCCGGATTGTGGGTTGGAAGTGTACACACCATTTCTCCCCGGTTTGTTCAGTGAAAGTATACACACATTTCTCCCCGGTTTGTGCTGTGAAAGTGTACACACATTTCTCCCCATTTTGTAGGTTTAATGCGTAATTTTTTTTTCAAGTTAACATGAGAAAAATGTCACAATTGTATCAAAAACATATTAATATACCTTCTAGAAAAAAAATTGAATCTCTCACATGTGTGTAAATGTGTGTAAATCAGCCTCCCCGCATTGTATGTTCATTTCTCACCTCCCCGTTTGTGGCCTTGTTCCAGTATGTGTGTGTGTGTGTGTGTGTGTGTGTGTGTGTGTCTGTGTGTGGCTGTGCTGCAATGTGCTGAAAAGCTTTTTAATTTTTTTTCAAATTGAAAAAAACATTTTTTGGTATTTTTGACGTTTTGACCTCGACTTTGACTTTGACCTTGACCTAGACCTTGACCTTGACTTTGACCTTGACCTTTTCCTTGACCTTGACCTTTGACCTTGGTTAGGTTGAATTTTTAGTTAGGTTAGGTGGAGAAGTCTGGCACATTTTGTCCTAGGATTGGTAATTTATATCTACTTATTGAATAATTATAAAATTGAATTTAATATAATTGTTTTAACTGAGATCTGGGTTGATGAAGCGAATGTTGTTGCTTGTTTGGAGGGATATGATATATTTTTGAATAAGAAAAGTATGAATCAAAACAATGGGGTGATAGTATTTGTTTGTAAGGATCTAGCGGTAGGATGTGAGGAAATTCATTTGCATGGAGCAACATGTTTAGAAATTGACATAAAATTAAGTGGAGAGCGGCACTGCGTTTTGGCAGTGTACAGCCATCCCTCTTCAGCTGGAGACCTGGATCACTTCGTTCAAGATTTGGAGTCTTATTGCCTTTCTTAAAAAACTGACAGAACGAACTGGATTGTTGGGGAGGATATAAATTGCTGCATTTTGCTGGAGACTACAGATCCATTGTCACAACACTATCAGGATGTTCTTTGCGGTACTGGGTCTGTGAGTTGCATTAGCGTCCAACTAGGGTTACCAGTACTTCGAAGAGTTGTATTGATCATATCTTTACTGACTGTGGTGACACAGGTATTGTTCGCTCTGGTGTCATTATGTCTGAACTCACTGATCATTATTTCATTGTTGCGGGCATAGATCCTCTGTCTCTTGTTGAAGTTTCTGATGGGATACCTAAGAATTTTACTATTATAGACAAATCCAAAGTAAGATCCCTTATTTCAGAGCATGACTGGACCTCAACTGAAAAATTTGATAATGTCGATTCAGCTTCAGTTACATTTATAGAAACATTAAAAAAATTCATAAACATATCAAAAATAGAAAAATTTGTTTGTGCTAAAACTAGAAAACTCAAACCGTGGATTACTAGTGGTCTCATTAAATCAATCAGACACAGAGATAAGTTGAGTAAACAGTTGAAGAGGCATCCCCAGGATTATCATTTGAAAAACATTTTTAGGACTTACAGGAATACCTTGTCCAATGCAAAGGAGCAAAGATAAGTTATTATCATAATAAAGTCATGGAGGTGAAAAACGAAAGCAGGAGGCTATGGAGTAGTATAGCAGAAATGACAGGAACTAAAAATAATAGAGAAAAATTCCCTATTGGTAATTTTATATAGGATGGAGCTGCAATTGACAGACACAATATAATTGATGTTGCCGATGATTTTAATGCCTACTATGTTAATGTTGGTGCCAGCCTTGCCAGTGCATTCCCCCCGGTCAGCGAAGTTGTTGTAGATGAATGAGAGCACCAATTGGACTCCAAGACTTGACTTGCAACATGTTTCTGAGGAAACAGGGTTGTAAATAGCATAAGAGAAGGTTCATCTCCAGGGATCGATGGCATTTCCACTGATATTATAAAGAAAAATATTGAATTTTTGAAATATCCTATAACTTACATATTCAACTTAAGTACCATAGAGGGTGTCTTTCCGGAAATCGTTAAACTTGGCAAAGTTATTCCATTATACAAAAACAGTCCAAAAAACCTCCATGTGAGTTATAGACCTATTACCTTAACTTGTGTTCTTGCCAAAATACTAGAGAGAATATTATTTGATTATTTAGTCTCACATAACATTCTGTATAGTAATCAGTTTGGCTTCAGGAGCGACAAAAACTTGAATAATAATGTATTCAACTTGACTAAAGATATACACACCCTAATAGGGAAGAACAGGAAAATTCTTTTGCTATTTATAGACCTTGCAAAAGCGTTTGACACAGTTAACCGGGATATCCTCATGAATAAACTGTATTATATTGATGTAAGGGAGAAGTCATTGAACTGGTTCAGGAGCTTTCTCTCGGACCATCATCAGATTGTCACTATTCTCAATGAAAATAGTATGAATAGAGAGTTGAATTATGGCATTCTGCAGGGAAGCACCCTAGGACCAATTTTATTTTAAATTTTTATTAATAACTTGAGAAAGCTGAATCTACAGAACGGTGATTGCTTCTTATATGCTGATGACACAGCTTTACTTTTTGATGGTCGCTCTTCAAATGAGGTATACAAACATGCAGAGTGTGAACTGAATAAAGTGAAAAGTTGGTTCGATCAGAATCGTCTAACTGTCAATGTGAGTAAAACTAAGTGCATGCCAATTTGTCTCAGAGAAGGTGCCGAACCTGTGGATTTGGAATAAATATTGCACTCATGTGGAGCGTTGGATGAATGTATGGTGTGTGACACAGTTGAAGCTGTCTCAGAATATAAGTATCTAGGAGTATTATTCGATAAACGTTTGAAATGGAGCTCCCATATCATTTTCACTGGGAATAAATTAAGGAAATTATTATACATTTTCAATTTTCTAAGTAGAATCATGAATATTGAAATGCTTAAGCAAGTATATTATGTGTATGGCCAATCAATCTTACAGTATGGTATCTTAGCTTGCGGAGACGCCACAAAGACTGTCTTGAATCCCTTAGAAGTGACTCAAAAATATATTATTAAAACGGCGTTACAGAAAAATAGTAGGTACCCTACTGAAACCCTATTTAACGAGTTTAAAGTATTCAATATTAATCAGCTTTATGTTCAATCCCTACTTATGCACATCTACAAGAATAAACCAGACATATTCGCTCAAGTCCAACATGACTACCCAACCAGGAGCTCGGTAAATGTTGGCATGTTTATTCCTAGAGTATCCAAATCAATAAACACAACAAATTCCTTCTATAAAGCAGATATACTTTACCGGTACTCAAAACTCCCCAAACACATTAAAGACATTGAAGCACGGTCAATAGGCATATACAAACGCCACATTAATACATGGCTATTGGAGGTTGATAGGATGAGAATTTTAGATTTTCTTAAATCTCCAGTATTAGAATACAACAACCTTGCCATTCTTGTTCATGGTACCTTATACAAAAGGGACTCCATAATACAAAAAGGAATCAGCCCTTGCCGGACAAAGCTAGGAAGAAGAAGAGGAAGGAGGAGAAGAAGAAGAAGAAGGAGAAGAAGAAGAAGAAGAAGAAGAAGAAGAAGAGGAAGAAGGTGAAAAATAATAAGAAGAAAAAGATATAGATGGCAGAAGATTTTAGACAGGATTTTTTGCTTGAAATCCCCCTCCCCCCTCTCACACCTCTATCATCACACCTCCCCCCGCCCTCCACCCACCACCCCACTGGGACTGGGTGGGGGTGTTCTAAAAATAGATTTTCCCCCTCCCACTCCTCTCTACCACTCCTCTCTCTCTCACTCTCTCTCTCACTCTCTCTCTCACTCTCTCTCACACTCTCTCTCTCACTCTCTCTCGCTCTTTCTCTCTCTTTCTCTCTCTCTCTCACTCTCTCTCACTCCCTCTCCTTCTCTCTCTCTCTCTCCCTCACCTTCTCTCTCTCTCTCTAATCTAATCTAATCTAATCTAATCTCCCTCCCACCCTCTCTCTCTCTCACCCCCTCTCCCAGTGAGGACAATGGAGATGAAGAAGGAGAGAGATATCTCTCTCTCTCTCAAATAGATTTTCCCTTCCCCTTCCCCAGTATAGATGAGGGAGGGTGGATATCGAGTGAGGGAAAAAATAATTTCCTTTTGAGGGAGAAATTCTCTCTCACTCTACATCTAATGCTATACTCTCAGATTAAAGTGAATTGAGAAATTCCCTATATCTCTCACTCTCTCTCTCTCTCTACATCTAATGTAGCAATGGGGACATCGGCAAGCTCTACTTTGTATGGTATCCCCAGTGGATTGTAGTAGTTCTGCTGCACTTCTCTATAGTTGTCCTCCTGAAGCAGTTGTAGAATCTTCTTTGACATATCGCTTCCACTGTCCAATAAGTATGGCAACTTTTCTTCAACTCCATGCTTAGCTGGCACCATTTTGGAGAATTCTCCTCTCAAGTACAAATTGAATGATCCACACATCTCCTTCTTTAGAGTAAAACGTCTTTCATCCAGTTCTTGGCAGTCCTCCAAACCGCAAATCTTCACCAGCATAATATTGTCACAAAAAGGTCCTGCTATAGGCACAAGATTTGATTCATCCTGCACCAACAGTTCTTCTCCAGCAGTGTAATCAATTTTCCCAATGTCTGTAATAAGGTTGTCATTTTACAGATTTTCTGTCAACACCCACAAACCAAACCGCTTATTGGTAGGCTTTATTTTATTACCACAGAGCTGAGAAACACTAAACACTTTGGAAGAAGTCATGTTCACTGTTTTGCTGCTACTATCAAACTAAGCGAATGTCAATTATTCTGGAGTATCTATAGGAATACAGCTAAGAAGAAGGATACTGCGCATGCGCAATGATAACTAGATTTTGTGTAAAGGGAGTGTCTTCCAAGTTTTTCCAAACATCTGACAGAAACTTAAGTGATTCTATTCTAGGAAATGTATGACCATTATAGCTTGTCATATCATTGAGTGTAATTACACAAATGTTCTCCCTCCTTCTCCTCATTCCTCTCTCATTTTTTCTCTCCTGCCAAACGAGTGGTGGAGGAGGAGGAGGAGGAGGAGGAGGAGAATGGAGGACAATTTTTGTCCTCGGAGGGGAGGATTTTTGTCCTCGGAGGGGAGGAGGAGGAGAACGGAGGACAAAGGAGGACAAAGGAGGAGGAAGGAGGAAACAGCAAATCAAAGGTTAGTTAGTTATTTGATTGGTGTGTGCTCATGTGAGAGGGATGTGGAGTGGGGGTCGCTGGAATTGCATCGCCGAAAGCATAGCAAGGTGATTTCTTACCTATATGAAGAAAGACCGCTTAATTACTCTATAATAGTCCCAGCCTACACTTAGTTTTGTTCATTCGCTTATCATGGACCCGAGAAAGTGGTTGGCTGCTGACAACAAGTTGGAAGTGAGGTTAAAAAACTGTATTGATTGGTATGATGAGTGTGAAAGTGCAATTAGGAAATCAACTGGAAATTATAGTTTGGCGAAACAATTAAAAGACATTTTTCTAGGCACGGTTAATTTAAATGACATAAGAGACTATCTATGTTATTATCGTCCTCATAATTTGTGTATAGATAAGTTAATTAAAATTGAAGATGAAATTATGAATAGTTGTAGTGAAATGTGTAAATAAACTTTTTCTGTGTTCAAATGATTTCTCACTCCAATATCCCACTCACTTTTTAGTTTAGTAGCTGCTCAGAGCTAGACCCGATAACACCAGCACATGTGTGTGTTCTTTTTATACTAGTGAGACACACCCCCTTCAACCATCTGTTGATGCTAACAAGAACACAGCGTGCACATTGTCAATTTATAGAACAGAGACACACGCCAAACAGCTGGAAGGGCGTTAACATGCAGTGTTATGGTTTTTCAAAATTCAAAAAAATTAACTCGTCTCTTGATGGCAATTTCATTTAACAAATTCAATTCAATTGCGAAGAATATTAAATTTTCAACAGGATGTCAAGATGCTGATTTGCCATTAAGAAAAACAGAAAATGTGCACTTTCCAATTTTATCTGAGATATTCGAATTACTCAATATACTAGACAGTGGATATCTACATTATGATTGTACAAATGATTCATCATTATCTGTTGTTACAAATTCTGATGAACTTTGGAAATGCTTGTACAATATTGCAGATAGAAAATGTAAAAGAACTTAGATCATTGACCTCTCTGTAGAGATATGGATTCACTTTAATCTGACAGTATAGCATTAGATGTAGAGAGAGAGAGAGAGTGAGAGATTAAAGTGAATTGAGAAATTCCCTATATCTCTCACTCTCTCTCTCTCTCTACATCTAATGCTATACTGTCAGATTAAAGTGAATCCATATCTCTACAGAGAGGTCAATGATCTAAGTTCTTTTACATTTTCTATCTGCAATATTGTACAAGCATTTCCAAAGTTCATCAGAATTTGTAACAACAGATAATGATGAATCATTTGTACAATCATAATGTAGATATCCACTGTCTAGTATATTGAGTAATTCGAATATCTCAGATAAAATTGGAAAGTGCACATTTTCTGTTTTTCTTAATGGCAAATCAGCATCTTGACATCCTGTTGAAAATTTAATATTCTTCGCAATTGAATTGAATTTGTTAAATGAAATTGCCATCAAGAGACGAGTTAATTTTTTTGAATTTTGAAAAACCATAACACTGCATGTTAACGCCCTTCCAGCTGTTTGGCGTGTGTCTCTGTTCTATAAATTGACAATGTGCACGCTGTGTTCTTGTTAGCATCAACAGATGGTTGAAGGGGGTGTGTCTCACTAGTATAAAAAGAACACACACATGTGCTGGTGTTATCGGGTCTAGCTCTGAGCAGCTACTAAACTAAAAAGTGAGTGGGATATTGGAGTGAGAAATCATTTGAACACAGAAAAAGTTTATTTACACATTTCACTACAACTATTCATAATTTCATCTTCAATTTTAATTAACTTATCTATACACAAATTATGAGGACGATAATAACATAGATAGTCTCTTATGTCATTTAAATTAACCGTGCCTAGAAAAATGTCTTTTAATTGTTTCGCCAAACTATAATTTCCAGTTGATTTCCTAATTGCACTTTCACACTCATCATACCAATCAATACAGTTTTTTAACCTCACTTCCAACTTGTTGTCAGCAGCCAACCACTTTCTCGGGTCCATGATAAGCGAATGAACAAAACTAAGTGTAGGCTGGGACTATTATAGAGTAATTAAGCGGTCTTTCTTCATATAGGTAAGAAATCACCTTGCTATGCTTTCGGCGATGCAATTCCAGCGACCCCCACTCCACATCCCTCTCACATGAGCACACACCAATCAAATAACTAACTAACCTTTGATTTGCTGTTTCCTCCTTCCTCCTCCTTTGTCCTCCTTTGTCCTCCGTTCTCCTCCTCCTCCCCTCCGAGGACAAAAATCCTCCCCTCCGAGGACAAAAATTGTCCTCCATTCTCCTCCTCCTCCTCCTCCTCCTCCTCCACCACTCGTTTGGCAGGAGAGAAAAAATGAGAGAGGAATGAGGAGAAGGAGGGAGAACATTTGTGTAATTACACTCAATGATATGACAAGCTATAATGGTCATACATTTCCTAGAATAGAATCACTTAAGTTTCTGTCAGATGTTTGGAAAAACTTGGAAGACACTCCCTTTACACAAAATCTAGTTATCATTGCGCATGCGCAGTATCCTTCTCTTAGCTGTATTCCTATAGATACTCCAGAATAATTGACATTCGCTTAGTTTGATAGTAGCAGCAAAACAGTGAACATGACTTCTTCCAAAGTGTTTAGTGTTTCTCAGCTCTGTGGTAATAAAATAAAGCCTACCAATAAGCGGTTTGGTTTGTGGGTGTTGACAGAAAATCTGTAAAATGACAACCTTATTACAGACATTGGGAAAATTGATTACACTGCTGGAGAAGAACTGTTGGTGCAGGATGAATCAAATCTTGTGCCTATAGCAGGACCTTTTTGTGACAATATTATGCTGGTGAAGATTTGCGGTTTGGAGGACTGCCAAGAACTGGATGAAAGACGTTTTACTCTAAAGAAGGAGATGTGTGGATCATTCAATTTGTACTTGAGAGGAGAATTCTCCAAAATGGTGCCAGCTAAGCATGGAGTTGAAGAAAAGTTGCCATACTTATTGGACAGTGGAAGCGATATGTCAAAGAAGATTCTACAACTGCTTCAGGAGGACAACTATAGAGAAGTGCAGCAGAACTACTACAATCCACTGGGGATACCATACAAAGTAGAGCTTGCCGATGTCCCCATTGCTACATTAATGGAGGAGTTACCAACAATATTGGAGCAGCTTAGGAAGGAACATTTCTATCTTCTGGACTTGGACATAACACAGGACTTTTCTGGAATATTTAACAAGAGTGGAATGTGTTATTTTCTAACTACAAATCATTGTTTTTGTTTCCAAGGAGAATATAAAAAAGACTATGATGTAATTGTGAATAATGATGGAACTGTTGGAATTGATTGCTTGACTTGGGTTAATAATAATGTGAGAGTAAAAATTTATAATAAGTTTATTTGTCAAATGACAAGCCCTGGTGTGAATAAGCAGCTAGGTAACCATATTGTAGACTTTATTGCCTGTCCAGAAACAAGATTATGTGAAACCTTCACCTCTTACTTGGCTAAAATGCATGATATTACTCGTTTGGAAGCAACATTTTATAACTACAGCATTAGAAATAACTATAGCTCCAATCAATTTGACCCTATTCAAGATTGCTTGTCACTCTTAAATGAGAGTAAGAATTATTTCCAAAATGCTCCTATATTTTCTGTATCCTCAGCTTAAATGTGGACTAAACTAACAAACAATTTAAAGAATAGCTGTTGTTTGGTTTTTAACAATCTCTTACAATATGTTTACTGGGGAAATAGCAATATCAAGAAAATTGACTGGAGTACAATTAAATCTACCCACCAATCCACAACAACGAAATAAAATAATATCCTTTGTAATCTCTGAATTTAACTTTAATCTACTACTCATTAATAATGTGGGAATTTTCGAGGATACAGACAAAAAGGACAATATTAGTTTTATACAAAAGTGTTATATTAAGAGTGGTGAGACTTATTTCTTCAAGTCAACCACAGTTTTCTCTACCATATCCAAAGTTTTTGATCTATTTAACACTTTTATCAGAGATATTGTGGAACTTCTCCATATTAAGATAAAGAAAGGAAAAAAGAAAAAAGATGTTGTCTAATTCCACTATAACATTTTTATTCACCAAAAAAAATTAGACAAAACAGTGGAATTAGACAACATCTTTTTTCTTTTTCCCCTTTCTTTATCTTAGTTTTTGATCTAGATGAGTTGAGCCTTGTAGCAACAGGTAACTTGATACCACAAGTCTTAAGAAAACGAGCAAACATAACCTGTAAGCTTCTCCCATACCCTGTTAAAGAGATACAGCCCTTGTCTCCAATCACAATACTATCTACCAGAAAGCGTAAGCTAGAGTTGGATGAGATTAATCTCAAATGTAGAAAGGTAGAGTTTTTAGAGGCTACAGAGAGCATAAAGGAGCAGCACAAACAACTTATAGAATTTGAGAAAGAAATAGAAAATTTGAGAGAGGAACTAGAGCCATATTTTTATTCACATTGGTGGAATTTTTAACCTAGTGGGGTTTATAATGTGACTGCATTTTCTGTAAATAATAAGAGAAAATTTCCATATGTAGGTGTTTTAGGAGAAAAGGAAGGTTCGAAACATGTTTACTTTGTAAAGGGCTCCCATAAAAAAGTTTTTCTAAATGCATACAATGCAATAGAAGACCTTAAGAAAGTGGGTTATTTTGTAATCCCTTACAGTGACAAAAAAGAAATAATTTGTCTACCAAGGGAATAGAAAATTTGTGTAATTACAGTCAATGGTATGTCAAGCTATAATGGTCATACATTTCCTAGAATAGAATCACTTAAGTTTCTGTCAGATGTATGGAGAAACTTGGAAGACACTCCCTTCACACAAAAAGAAGTAGAGCAGTATAGTAACATCACAATGCTGGAAATTAAAGGGAAAGTAAAAGTAGGACAGTGCAAAAGATTAGAAGAGTTACCAGAAGGTACAGAGTTGGTCATTATTGCAATAAAAGAAGTGTACAATAGAAACGAGATACGGTATATTTTACAGTTTGAGAGCCTAGAAGAATTGTATGTGTCTAACTATTGGTTAGAGGAGGAATTTGAGAGCTCTAACATTGATTTGAATTATAAAATTAGAATTAAGCTAGATGTTCTAAAGCATAACCCCAGTAGGCATAAGGAAAGAGTTGTATTTTGTATTTAATTTAAGGTATTGTAAATAGTGGAAAATGTGAGCAGTGAAGGTTGTAATCCAAATGTGACATCATCCAGGCTAAGAGCAGTGATGGGTGGAGCCAAGGTCACGTGATAGGGGGAGGAGTGGGGGTCGCTGAAATTGCATTGCCGAAAGCATAGCAAGGTGATTTTTTACCTATATGAATGCAGAATTCAAAGACATTAAAAAATGATTACGATCTTTCTTGCGCACATCTTTAGGTTTCATTCTGATTGAAGTGTGCGTTGTTGCATTATAATTCCGAACCAAACTGTCTAGCTGGCTCATCCAGTTTTTGGTTCCACATTCAGTTAAATATCTATAAATTTTTGCTTTAATTGTTCCTTTCAAACCTTCCAACTATGGAAGCTTTCTTATCACTAAAAACTTGGTAATTTTTTATACTGTATCTATCTAATAACGCTTCAACTTTTGAATTAAAGAATTCTGTTCCCCTGATCTGATTGGAACAACTTAACTCCCTCATTTTTAGAAATAATTGGTTTGAGTGCATCAAATACAGATTGACTTGACTTGTCTTTTAATGGTACACAATATGCGAATTTTGAAAAACAATTAATAACAACTAAGATATACCTATAACCTTCATTGAAACGTGATAAACTGCTCATCTCAATGAGATTGGCTTGAAGCAAGTCTTTTTCACTTTTCAACTCATATTTGCGAGTGGGATAGTTGACACGTGGCACGCTATGAAGTTCTAACACTATCTTAGATCTGATAATATTCATATTTACAACAGGAAATCAAAATTAGTGGTGTTGGATGATCATCATGGGAAATACTGAGCAATCAGTTAGAGCATTGTCGGCACTCTATAATGCCCAAAAGGCAAAGTGTCCACACCGTTCTCTGCAATGTATCTCTTGTCGTCATAAGGACTCAAGCAGATTTTTGTACATTCAATCTGATACATGGTGTTGTAATAGTGTGATATTGAGTGGGTATTATTGTAGTTGTTTTTGTGTATTTTATAATATTGTTTTTCAGGTTTTTGAACTGAAATGAACTTTGATTCTAACTGTATGTTGAACCCTGCGTTTTTAGTGTGAGAATTGACTCTGTCTTGTTTGAATTTGCTAACTGTTGCTTAGTTGTTAAATAAAAGCAATTTTCGTGCATTTTTCGAGTGCAGTTTTAATTTCTTGTTGAAAAAGCTACTGTATTTGGGAATTGTACAACCATTGACCTCTTTGCAGCTTTGGCTTTTCCACTGGAAGTTATGCTCAATGCTTGTGGAGGGGGAATAATTTTCAGTGAAAAGGCGACAGTTCGAATTGAGACATGACTGGGAAAACATGTAACGGTTGGGAGCCTTGGTCCTCTGATTGGGCCCATTTCCCATTCAGAGGGACAAATTGTTATGTTTCAGTTATCAGTAATTTTTATCTAGATGAATAGAAAACCAAATTTTATATAGTTAGTAGGAGTAGAATCAGAAAATTATTTGTGCATGTGAGTTCAAGTATAGTGAGTTTTATTAAAGCATATGTGAGTGTTTCTGAAGAGTCAAAGTTTGAATATTGTTAGAATGGTGAGTGCCGAACTTTTGTTGTTTTTCTTATTAAGCTCAAAATTTAGTACATAGAATGACCGAGGCCCGAATTTAGTTGCAGCAAGTTAGCAGGTTCCCAAAATGTATAGATTGAATTAATTTAATATACCTTCTTTTTCTGAATCAGTTACTGAGTAACTCTGTTGAAGAATTCGACATGATTTCTATTGATTTGTTAATGAGTTCAATAAACCTGAGGTTGAATTTCAAAAGTATTTTTCTTTGAAGTTCCTGGCTCATAGTTACTATAGTTACTATGTTTGCTAGAATATGTGACAATGATGATAATCTGTGCATTTGAATGAACGAATCCACTAGAAGCTCCCAACCAATCAAGGATTCAAATAGAGATTTGATAGCATAATTTTGGTAAATATTATAGAAGAGAATAAACGACCCCCCTCTGTTTACATTGGTGGTCAGCGGTGGTATAGTCCGCAAGAATGACTATCAAACCACATATGTATTCTTATATATTTCATATTTTGGAAGAGTAAACTGAATAGAGACAAATATGTCACCGGTTACAGAAATGATGTCAGGTGTGGGTTAGGGTTAAAAATACCATCACTGGTTACATGATGGTGTCATATGTGTGGGGTTTGTCTGCAAAAATGACAAACATTCAAATGCCAGATTAATCAATAGTTTTGTGGATTGATAAGAAGTATTGAGAAAATAGCCTGTTTCAAAATGATTAATTTCTTAGCAACACAAGCAGGAACAGAGAATGTTATTAAGATGACATGACCTTGTATTAAAGTATGAACTGTGAAATATTTTTGAGATGAAAAGTGTTGGTTCATGTTATGAAAGGAGTTTTGAAATCTGAGAATTTGAATTAGAGATTATTTTGTAGTTGAACATTCTATGAAGATAGAAATCAGTAATTCGTTGTTGAGCTTGAGAATATTGCTATGTGAAATTCGATTCCAAGATCTAGAACAATGGAATAGGAATTTGTAATATGGGCTTTCCGGTGACTGCCAAAGCTGGCAACATTGCACCAGACTGATGGAATTATAGAAAATTTAGAACACATTGTTCAATAGAGAAAAATGATTTTGTTGACTTGAAAAACTTTGTATTGTAACTTTCTTATTCAAATGTGATTATTCATTTTCGTTATGGAAAATTTAAGTGTTTTTTTTTGTGTTTGATTGATTGATTGATTGAGTACTTTATTTATGTAGATTACAATATATACTGGCTTATACACTTATATACAATAGCTTACAATACAGCAAAATTATAGATGAATTTACATAATATAGACTAAGAAAATAACTATTGAACTGTATATGATATGAAAAATCAATTTGTAATATAATAACTATAGATAATAATCATATTGTTATGCATCTACATAAATTGGTGGAGCTTTGGACATATCAATGTCCATTCTTTGGGAAGAATATTAAAAATATCCTCCCCACTAACTCTCTACCAAAACGTTAATTTCGTTATTTAAACTAAGGATTTATTTATTAATGGAAATATTGTAAAAGTTTTAATCAATATGAATATTGAAGAGAAAAAAAAACAGAAAATTGATAAAGTAAAATAATTATATAGGTAGATAAGATCAAATAATTGATTAATAAAAATGAAGTAGGCTGAAAGTAGATCAGGGTTATCAAATTTTCAGTAATTGGTAAGAGATAGTCCAAGGAGGTATGAATTTGATTTTTATATCAAGTTGTATTTCGAGAAAAAAAAAAGTTATGTGCGAGAGATTGAGATGATTAGATTTGATATGGAAGAATGATGAAAGAATATGGTATTATTTCCACCCGTTTGAACTGAATACTCATTTTATAATAAGCCTTCAGTTCAAGAGCCATCACTGATACGTCACTTAGGCTAGTATAAATACAGAAGAACAAAAATCATAAACCTTATTCCGGACCACTTTCTCATCAATTCTAAATTCTCTATATGTGTGTGATAAACAAAATTTGAATTTGAAATCACAACATTTTTTTAAAAACATACAGTTTTGAATTACGTGCTTATTCAACGAAAATTGAAACCCTTTTCTTAGCTGGCGTCTAGGAATAAGAAATATATTGACCGATAAATACAAACAATTTGTAAGTAGATTAGGCGATTGGGCCTTGTCTAAAGAATTCAGCTTATAGTCTGTTATACAATAAATGAGCAATTCAATTCATAACATCTTAGTAGTCATCTTATGAATAGTGTAATTATGAAAGTCATAATTATCGTCACCCAGTACAATTGAATAAATTAAGTCATACATTGAAAAAAAAACATAAACTATTTATAATCTCACAGCACTGAATATCACATTAAAAAAAATTGAAATTAATTTATAGAATAATAAGCATTTTCATTCAGAATTAGATTTACTGCGTTTTTTAATTTATTTAGAGGCAAGTTTCTTCTAATATAAGTTAGTGGCAGATTATTGAACATGGTGTACACTAAATAGAAATAAATTTCAAGCTCTTAATCAATCTGACATTAGGAGTTACAATACTCTAGTAGTCCAGATAACAATAGACCTCACTGAACATCCTTTGCAATGTGGTAACGAAAATATTCAGCCATCTACCAGAAATGCTATCTACTAGGAATAAAGTCATTGTTATATCACGGCTTTTTTAAAATGTTTGCCAATGACCCACCAATCAGGCTGGTTGGAGACTTCCAATCAACCATACAATCACATTACATTACCAGGGCTACCAGACATCATTTTAGTAGTCGTCAATATACTATATCATAATGGAAAAAGTAGAACTTTGATATGAAAGTAATGAACTTACTTCGTTACAAATAGAATCTATTTGTGTTCTAATCTAAATGTTGCACTACTTCAATCCTGTAAAAATGAATACGGGTATAATACTTATTCTGAATTGATGGAATCCGAAGTCCCATTGTGCTTATGATAATTTTAAATGTTACTTTATCAACTCAGTAAGTTCAGAAAGTTATTGCTCAGTTGAATCAGAGCTACAATTAAAAAGATGATTTGGGAATTATCAAGTGGCACTTTTTGTTTTCCACTGGGAAAAACAGCAGACATTCAATTTACTAGAACAAATAATGGAGTGCGTTCAAGTTCAGATGTAGGCAACACACCTAACTTCTTCCTACATTCCCTACCTTGTCTCCATGACACTGTACTCACTTCTGTGAGACACCTTGTCTGTGTGAGAACTTGCTTCTGTGAGACAGCCATTTATAGCGCTACTACTTTGGCCAGAGACCTTGTCTCTATGAAACTGCTTGTCTCTGTGGAAACTTGTTCCTGCGAGACTGCCATTTATAGAAGTACTTGCTCCTGTGAAACTTTTCTCTGTGACACTAATATCGTTCAAAAACACTACTTGTCTCTGTTAGAACTTGTCTCTGTGAAACATCCCCTTCAAATACCGTTGGATAACATCTTTCCAATATTGTTTCATTCATCCAGAAGTATATAATCTGTTCTCTCTTACATTGATATCACTTATGTATAAGTTAATTTCACTGCAGTATCAGAATTCGGCCTTAACCTGAACAATTAAAAGTCACATTGATATAGTTATTTTGGAGTTTGATAGGAATAAATTTACATGGAACTCAATTTATTCATTGAAGGCTATCTACATAATTCTAATAGGTTCTGATAACCAGTAATGATAGAATAGGTGTTCAATGAATAAATGAAGCCCAACAACTTGGATTATATTTCAAATTATTTAAGATTAAACTGATTCTACCTTGGTGCTAGTCAGCTTTAAATTTGTACATGTATCATTGTATTAAATTATCAAATATTTGATGATTTTGGTAGAACAACATTTTAATCCTGGACTAGAAGTTCTGTCAACAGTAGACCTCGCGCAAGTTATAAAACATAGCCCGTCTCATACTGTCCATAAGAATAAATCTTGTCTGTATGTTGTGTCAGCAAGATGTCGGTGTGAAAATGGCTAATGGCTGTTGGGGTTAGTGTATCAAAAATATGCTAACATCAAAAGCTAATCTCCTTTAACACACTGGCAACAGGTCAGCCCAAGTTGAAAGCAGAGAAAGGTCGAGAGAAAATACTATGTTTACTTTCTGTTATTAATTGCATGCGTCATTGCATGCAATGAATAGTCAACACAACAGCTGATTTTCAACCAATCCACATTGAGATATTAATTGCATGCAATAAAAAATCCACTCGGCTGCTAATTTATGATGAATGATTCTATTCTGATTTCTACTGTAATATTGGCGTGAAAGAAGAATTTCCCTATTGTATTAACCTTAAAATGCAAAATTTCCAAAAACCTTGTATATACGTTGAGGAACAATTGAAAAAAATATATATATTCCTGTCAAATTTCATGGTAATCTATTGCTGCGTCTTGCTGTAATTGCTTAACATATAAACAAAAAGAGAAACGCAAAACCGTTGATTTGAATCTTAGAACTCAATTCGCTCAGTCAATAAATCAAAATTCTAAGAAACCATAAATATCCTGGATGAAAAGGGGAATCAATTGTTATGTAGATTTGAATCTAAATGTCTAGGATCCACTAGAACAGTCTATTAATATTCATCATTTTCTCTCCACAAGAGAAACATTTAAAGCTGGCATCAAATGATGTCACCACATTATTTACATTTATGTCAATTATATATTTATATATGTATGTCATGTGAATTGAAGGTGCGGTGTCTGTCACATTGTTTGTTGATTGAAGGAAGATTCTATTTTACTATCAAAATAAATCATAATGTAATTTACTTATCCACTTCGAGATTTACATAGTGATAATAAGTAGGAAATGGAATGTATAGCGAACACTTCAGTTGCTATGTAGGCCTACTGTATTGTCTTTCAAGTATGTTAGTTTATCCTATTTTTTACTAAAGTGTTGAAGTATCAGAAAATACTTTTATTCAACATTGCTATGTATTATTTCCAATGTCATTTTTTTCTCTTTCTTTTCAAAAATTAAAAATTTGTTATTATTTTGAATAAGTAGATCAAATCAAATCAAATTTCCATTCAAAAACAGTTAACAAACATGAATATAAATCACATTTTATGGAAAGATTAGCATCCACAAAGAAAGAATCTGAGCGTGGATGTGAGTTGTGCTATTTCATGAAACTAAAAAGGAATAATATAATTATAATTCTATTCTAAGAACAAAAACAAAAAAATACAATATTACTAAAAATTACTCATAATTGACATATTACTAAACATGAATAACAAAAGAAACCCATTGAAAAATTTATTCCAATACAGCAATTTTTATTACTATTAGTTATGTTTTATTTTGTGTAATTTTTCTGTTTTGATTATTACTATTAGTTTTTATGTTTTATTATTACCATTTAGTTAGATTTATTACTATTTCGATTTGTTATTTTTTCATTACAATTTTAATTATTATGGTTTTTCTGTATGATTATTATTCCTGTTATGGAGTAAACAACTATTTTTTAAGATCATCAAAAAGATTCCAGTATATCACCATTTTCCCTCAACCTATTTCTTTAGAATAATATTCTTTGCGGCTAATTTCTACAATGCTCGCTGGAATCAGGAGCATAACTTTATCAATTTTGTATTTGAATTGTTGCCTGCATACATTTAGATCCATCCTAGCCTGGTTTATAGTCATTGTTCTTAGGTTGTATGGTGTGTCTCTCATGTTGAGCCTCAAATTACATTTATTTATATATTTAATCAAATCATTAAAATACAATTTTCTTTAACAGTGAGCACTCCCAATTCTCTAAAAGTTCATTACATGGATAGCATCTAGGTTTACCCAGGGATGCTCTTATTATGTGTTTCTGCACCACAAAAAGTTTGTTTATATGACAGCTGGCCGCTCTCCCCCAGGCCAGTATCCCATACTGCAAGACAGACTGTGCATATGCCACATAGATCAATTCAGCTATATCTATGTCATTTAACAAATTAATCTTATAGAATCTGAAAATGAGATACTTTAATTTTTTACATTTTTTATCAATATGGTAGTTCCACCTTAGATAGGGATCAATTATGATACCTAAATACCTGGCATGATCCACCTCCTCAAGTACAGGGCACTGGCAAGAAGCCAGCGCAGGCAAACGACATGACAAATTATGAATTCTCAAACTTAAATTCATTGGTCTGGATCCAGCATTTGGGGAAAAACTCTTTCTATGATTCAAAGTAAGCTTGTGCATATATAACCATGACTTAACAGACTCCAACCCTTCCAATGCAAGATCTCTCACTTCTTCCCATGTAGAGCCTGTACAAGTCATGATAGTATCGTCTGCGAATGAAATCTTGAAGTCTTCGTCTTCTATCTTGAGTGTTAAGTTTAAGTATATCGTTCATATATACAAGAAATAACAGTGGAGGAAGTACAGTTCCCTGTGGTACACCATATTCTGATAAGTTTATTTGATCAGACTTATTTCCTAATAAAATGATTTGCGTTCTGTCTTTAAGATAATGTTTGAACAAATCCAATGCCTTGCCACGTATCCCTATATTCTCTAGTTTTTTTAGCAGTGTCACGTGTGGAATAGTGTCAAAGGCTTTTGCTAGGTCGAGTAGGACAGTTAAAGTTTTCTTATTTTTAGCAAAATTATCAGTCACTATGTCTACAAGGTGCAATATGGCATCCTGGGTACTCTTTCCGGCTTGGAAGCCATATTGATTTTTATGAATGATATAAAATTTACTCAGGTAATTCACAAATCTTGTCTTTATTATCTTCTCCATTATTTTGGAAAGGCTACTGAGCAGGCTTATTGGTCTGTAGTTGGATGGATCTCCTACATTTCTGCCCTTGTGGAGTGGGACAACTCTAGCAATTGTGAACTCCTTTGGAAAGTATCCCTGCTCAAAACATTCATTTATAATGAAAGAAAATGGTTTAGCAATGTAACTGGATATATTTTTCAAACACAATTTGTCGGCAACCAAAAAAATGAATGTGGTGAATTGACAACTGTATCTGGAAAGTGAGGCCAATTTTCAATATCAGAGTTTTCTATTTTTTCGGCATATGATTTACCAACTTCTGCAAAATATTTATTCAAAGCACTTGATTCGATGTTTAAATCAGTGGCTTTCTTTTTTTTGTCCAGTAGTTCATCTATAGGCCAGTTTCAAGGCCAGAGTCCTCACTCCTAGAAGATCATATTACTGAAGATCATATTTCATATTTTGCAGCTCTCCTGTGCTTTCCTGTACTGGTCTCCAACCAGCCTGATCAGATTTCATAGTTTTTTGCTGTTTGTTTTACATTGTGATATTTTGTTTTTGAAATAATTCTGCTTGGCTTGCTCTATCAGGTTTCTCAAAACGTTTCTATATCTAGTATATGTCAATTTCAAGTTAAGATTGAGAGGCTGTTTTCTCAATTGTTTATACATTTTATCTCTAGTTCTTATACAGTTCACTAAGCCTGCACTAATCCAGTTTTTCAAGGGTTTTTGACTGCGATTCAATTTTTTTTTTTTTTGAATTAATGATGAGTAGATATAAAACGAGACTTTGAGGAAGCTTTTTTGCTCGAATCCCCTCCCCCCACTCACCACTTGTCCATCCCAACACCCCTACCCCCCGCCCACAGGGTGGGGGGGTGTTCTAAAAATAGATTTTCCCTTCCACTTACCAGTGGAGATGAGGGGGATGAAAAGAGAGAAAGATATCAGACAGAAAAGATCTGTAATTTCCTGAAGAAATTTCTTCATGATTTTTTCATCTAAACTACTCGATCTATGGAGTACAGGTCCGTAAGCGATTTCCCCGTTCACATCGATAACAACAAAACCATAGCCGCAGGGAATATGTCGCGCTGTTTTCATTGTATAGCTATGCCTGATTTCATCCCAATCGGATTCATCATCATCTCCATTATTATCGATATTAACAACGTAAGTTTCTAAATCCGCGTAAATGGTGTACTTTTTCTTCAACATAGCGCCTAGTTTCTTGAATTTAATTGTCTCTCAGCGTTTAGGATATGAAACACGCTGTGATTCAAACTTGGAACAAAGCTGTTCATGTTTCATCAAATTTGCTCAACTATCATAATTTTTAGATTTCTTCAATGTAAATCTATGAAAACAGAAATTGCAAATCTGTACTTGACCATTGTGTTTTGAAAGGTGGGAGAAAAGACGCGATAATCCATTTTTCCCATTCACGGTATTAATTAAACAGAAATGAGTTTTTCCTGCATCGGCTTTCAGCATTAAAAGATTAATTTGGTGCTTACGAGTGCGGAAAATGCTCGTACGGTAGGGGAGAAACTTTTTGTTGTCATACGTGATGACGTGAATTGCAATATCCGGATTCAGCATTTCAAATTTCTTAATATCGCGTGTCGTCACCGGAAAATTTACACCTCACGTATTAAGTGTGTGAGCAAACTTGCTCAAATACTTTACAGTCTGGTGTGAGTCCTTTGGTTTCTAATGGAAATACGCGAGGACTAACCATAAAAAGCATTTTTCGTCAGACAGATTTTTGACATTTATAATACAATTTTTGTTTTTAAGAAACTGCAGTGTTTGAATGAAACTGGATGTGAATATTGGATTAAATTTAATCACGTTCACATCCAGTGACTCAATTTTTACAAAACCCAACCGCTGCCATGTTGAATAAAGTTGTCAAAAGATGACAGGATTATTCTTATGGCCAACATGAAATGATCGTTAAAATCTTCATAATTCTCAAGCACGTTTAGCGCTATGTTGGAGTAGCTATGAAGATTTATTAGAGATGAGACAGTCTCCCTAACCTCATCATCCATCACCACTAATTTATACAACAAAACATTCAACACGATGAACCATTTCACATTCGCATCATGGCGTGCTGCATGCTCCCTAATTATATCGAAAACGCCCCGTTTCGATCTCTCAAGCACGTTTTCGATACTGATTTCCTCGGGATCGTCGATGGTTATGCAATGGCGGACTGCTGCGGAATTGACGCCGTGTAGTCTTCTTTCCCTCGGCATGATGTTAAATTCTGAAAAACGAAAGGATAACGATCAGGATGACATAGAATTAGAGTGATAGAGTACAACTGTAAGTTTTCAAATCAGTTGTGAATTGGCATTGGTAGAAGAAGGCTGTGTGAAAATGATATCTCAAGATCACATAATGTTGCATGAAAGATTAAGATTATTATCTTTTGATAAAAGATGGACAAAATCTTCTCCACATTTGTCCGCGGAAAACATGGCGAAAGAGGGATTTATATTTGCATGTGCGCCAGACATTGTGCGCTGTGTATTTTGTTCAATTTGTTTGGGAAAATGAAAAGAAAGTGACATACCAGCAATAGAACATGCAAGGTACAGTCCAAACTGCACATTGAGGAGGAAAGATAATATAACAATTGAAGAGGAGAATTTCGATAATAATATTCTACGCCAATATGAAGAAAGATATTCAACTTTTAATCATGTAGAAGATTCATCCATTCAAGGAGAGTATTTTGAAAAGCATCATCTACATTGTGACTATTGTAAATCATTATCTGATAGAGCAGAGTATTTTGCAAGAAATGGTTATTTCTTATATAAAAATCACTATCTGCAATGTGTCTATTGCAAATATATTATCGAAAATCCATTTGAAAAAGTAATACATTTACCGTTTTGTTTATATGAAGAGTGCGAGAAAGAAGCGCGAGGAGAGGATTATCCGGATATACCACATCGTAAAGATGAGCTAAAATTGCATGCATGCAGTATGCTGTAAAAGGTTTTTTGTCCTCCAAGGAAAAAAATTGTCCTCTGAGGACAAAAATTGTTCTCCGATGACAAAAACTGTCCTCCGATGACAAAAATTGTCCTCTGATGACAAAAATCCTCCCCTCCGAGGACAATTTTTTTCCTCTGAGGACAATTTTCCTCTCCTCCTCAGAGGATAAAATCAAAGTAAAAATGTACTTACATGTGCTGGTTGATGCTGCATGAATGACAGGTATCTCCTTGACTGCACAGGTGTAGATACCAAGTATGCTTCCTTTTCAGATTGCTCGTTAACCTCTCAGGTATGTTGCCTCGACGAGAGCTCAACTGGTTATGAGGTCGGAAGCCATGTTGAGAGATGAGAAAATGCTGTGAAAACAATGAAATATTTAATAACTGATAATATTAGGAATCAATAAGCATCATGAGAGGCGGGAATGCTATTCAAAATATAGATTGTTTGAGTGAGCCCTATGTTGAGACATGGAGGTGATTTCTTTTTTCACCTTCTAGCAGGTGTGGGTGTCACTCAGCAGACACCATTCCATGCTGAGTTCTAGACGAGATTTTTTTTGTCTTCTAACACATGTCGCTCATGCAAGGATGCTATTCGAAAATATAGAATGTTTGAGTGAATGTGACAGTTTTTTATGATAGGAGAGAATACTTACAAATCTGAATGATGTTGATAACAATGTAGGAGCATGTGTTGTTCTGTGTCTAGGGGAGAAATTTGAATTTTTTTTGCCTTGTAGCACGCTTCGCTCTCACTCGCATGAGCCTGGAACAGAGAGAGAAACGCATGATATATAAACAGAAGTAATGAGAGGAAAATTGTCATTTGCATCAGAGCCAGATTTGAGTATACTTTGCGATGAGTTCTCCACCATCTTCTCAATCGTACATCTTACCAGATAGCCCACCAACCCACCAACGCATCCTCAACTACTGGCAGTGGAAAGCTGCCCTCGCTGCTGAGTCGTCTGCTGCTGCACCCGTCTCCTCACCGCTCAGCGTGGAACCACCATCGCCGGGCGGCGAGATCGTGCTGGGGGACAGCCCTCTTCAACTTCTAGCTCCAGCTGCTACCTGGGCACTGCAGCGAGCGGTGCTAGCTACCCTCTCGAACAACATCAAGCAGAAGCAGGGGGAGAGGAGGTTGACGTTTGAGGAGGCTGAAGTTTGCGGGGATGAGGACGAGACAATCTACTCTCAAATGAAGGTTAGTTTCAACAAATATTATTAACTTGTATGTGTACAGATTTTTTAACAATCGAACATGGAAAAAATCTGTACACATACAAGCTTTCGATTATCATTTTTATTTGATACCAAGTAAATATTATTTGAAGTGATTAGAAATTGAATTATTGTTTAAAGTATTCGATCATGCATCAATTATTTGTTACAATATTATTTGAACTGATTAGAACGTTCATGCATCAATTATTTGTTACCAATGAAATATTATTTGAACTGATTAGAAATTGAATTATTGTTTAAAGTATTCGATCATGCATCAATTATTTGTTACCAATGAAATACTATTTGAACTGATTAGAAATTGAATTATTGTTTAAAGTATTCGATCATGCATCAATTATTCGTTACAATATTATTTGAACTGATTAGAATGATCATGCATCAATTATTTGTTACCAATGAAATATTATTTGAACTGATTAGAAAATGAATTATTGTTTAAAGTATTCGATCATGCATCAATTATTTGTTACAATATTATTTGAACTGATTAGAATGATCATGCATCAATTATTTGTTACAATATTATTTGAACTAGTTAGAAATTGAATTATTGTTTGAAGTATTCGATCATGCATCAATTATTCAATAGCAAGGAAATATTATTTCAATAACTGATATTACTCACTTTATGTAGAGAATGTCTTGTCAATCTGATGATGTCAAGTTGAGATTATGACAATAATCTGATGTAGAGATTGTGTAGTGAATCTATTGATCAAGTTCTCTAGTATGATGATAATCTGAAACAAATAAGACACTAATCAAATATTTTTCAACAGAAACGTGCTGGAATGGAGCACAACTCCTCCATGGTTCCACTAGTAGAGGAGGTGCGGTGAGCGGGGGATGAATTGGACTTTGTACAACTAATCAACCAGCCTGTAGCCAAACCCTGGATCCCGCTGAGGGAATTAAAGGAGCACATTCCCTACCCCATTATTGCAGCGAGGGAGCAAACGAATATGCATGGGCGGCGGGTTATTTTAAAAATTACCAATACAGGAAGCAAATCTGTGAGTGAGGTATATTTACCGCAACGATTTGCTTCCTGCATTAGCATGGAGAAAATAGAGCAATTTAATGCTAATTGTAAAAATTTTGTAATGATGGTAACACATAAGTCGGGGAATTGGACTGATATAAAAATTGTTAAGCATTAACAATTTTTATATCTATACAATTCGTCGACCTAGGTGAAACGAATTGTATAAATGTATGTATGTGTAAAAGTAGTATTAGTAGTGAATAAATTGTTATATTGTTTTTATAAAAATTGTTTTCAATTCTCACCTGTTGTTGATAAGTTCACAATGAATAGTAGAAACACAGAAGAAAAAGAATGGTTCACCTGCTTACACTCTGTTGTGAATGATATTTAAATAAGGTGAGCACCCCTTTTATAGTTTGTTGCGAGCATGCTCAGTAGTCTTTACTGCTACACACACACACACACACACACACACATACACAGGCATACAGCCAAGCGCTGGCTTCAGTGACTCGCTCCCTCCCACATCTGTTTTGACACGTGTTCCTACAGATATGGGTGGGCGCGATGGCGTCATTTCCCCCTTTTCAAATTGCATTCACCTTCTCAGATTTGTTATTTGAAATAATATTCTTATCATTTAAGCAATGCTATAAGCACATAGCAATAGTGTGTGAATTCATTTCTAACTCGATTGAAAATTAAACCAATTCAATTTTCTTTTGATTAAGTTGGTGTAATGATTAATTAATTAATTAACCTCAGTTAATGTTCAACCATTAAGTTGAAAGGTAAGAAAATGGTATGTAGGAGAAAGCAGAGTTCGAGGAAATGAGGTAAAGGTATCTTGAGTTCAGTGGCAAAAGTTTTTAAGGGTGTGACAGGTTTGGCAGGTAATGTCACATCAACTATTCTAAATAAGGTAATTGACAATCTGCAAGATGAAATACATATTCCCGGATACCAGTGGTGTGGCCCGGGCACGAAGGTTAATGAAAAGTTAAAGAGAGGTGATCAAGGTATAAATTCATTAGATAGAGCCTGTAAGGTACATGATATAGCGTATACGCAAAATAGCGATAATAAAACTCAAGCGGTAGCTGACAGGGCTCTAGCAAATGCTGCGTTGGACATTTTCAAAAATCCACAAACACCTCCTGCCGAGAAAGCACTTAGCTATCTTGTTACAAACGTCATGAAAGCTAAAGCGGCGTTTGGTGGGTCTTTGAGAAAGAAGAAGAAGAAGAATAAGAGGAGAAGTTATAGTAATGATATTAGATGCAAAGCTATAGCTCAGTTGAAAAAGCATATTGCAGGAAAAGGGTATTTTTTGAAGCCTTTTCCTCAAATAACTAGTGGGGGGAGAGTTTTAATTCCACCCCCTCCACCACCGCCATCATCATATGGAGTGAGTTTATTCCCTCAAAAATAAGTTAAGAAAGATAGAACAATAAAGAAGAGCAGGAAGAAGAAGAAGAAGACATGAATATTGAAGGAGAATTGAGTAATTATGATTTGATTGATTGGTCGAAATTATTACAGATTCGGCTAAGAGGTATATATATGCTAGATGCATTACCCAAAAAAATTCTAAGAAACGAGAATGCCATTGTGAATTTAGCGAGAGAAAGCAAGGATGGTACACATTGGGTTGCATATAAAAAAGTCGGCTCCAATGTTTGGTATTTTGATCCAATTGGAAATTTACAACCGCCATACGAATTGGACAAATATTGGAAAAAAGAAATTGGAGTAAATATATTTTATAATGTAGAGCACATGCAACCATTAAATAGTAATTTTTGTGGTCATCTTACATTATTGTTTCTTGCAAATCAGTTGTAATTAAGTGTTTGTGCTGAACACACATTACAAGATGGTTGTTATTACATTAAGATCTAACACAAGTAACCTCTACGAACATTTACAAGAAATTATAGAATTGGATAAAAATCGTGAATGGGAAATTGGATTGATCAATTTTCGTAGCTACAATAGTATTGCAAATGTTAACAAAGGAACAAATTCCAGCTTCAAATATGGTGATAGATTAATTGAGCTGGATACGGGTGCATATGAAGTTGAGGATATTATAAAATCTTTAAAGAATAAATTGAATATCGATGAGAAGAAGAAGAATAAACTTATTATACGAGCAAATGCAAATACTATGAAGATTGAAATTCATTCTGATCAAGCCATTGATTTAACATGTACTGATTCGATTGGTAAGATACTTGGTTTTGATAATGTTGTTTTGGAACCAAATAAATGGCATTATTCTCAGCATTTGGTTAACATAACAAGCATTGGTAGTATTGTACTCGAGTGTAATTTAGCATATGGTAGTTACTCTGACGGAAAACAAAAACATATAATCTACAAATTTTTGCCAAAGGTTCCTAGCAGCTATTCAATAAACAAAGTACCATCACCAATTATTTATGTACCTTTGAATACGCATTGGATTCAAACTATTAATGTAAAGGTAACAGACCAGAACGGATCGTTTATTGATTTCCGTGGAGATACAATTACAATTAGGTTGCACATACATGAAAAACAAAAGTAAACGTAATGGGTTATCTTGTTTTCGATCCACGTTCAAATAAGATGCGTACACACAATGTCATTAGATAGACGAACATGAGAGCGTCAACACCTAAAAACAAACGTGCTTTGTCGGCTAAAAGTGTGAGAATATTGAAAAAGTTAGGTTTTATAGTTGAGTGGCAGAATGTTAGGAGGAGCGGCCGCAATTAGTGAAATTCTGGATGTGGAGACAGACCTTCAGTTTTATAATGATATAACCAAATTCGAATTTCACACTCATACAGTTTATTCGGGACAGGAAATAAAAAACTCTGACGAGGCACATATTGGCATGAATTCTATAGATGTCCATCCTTTACCTTGCAAATCATTTATATTTATTGAGGGAACAGTTAACTGTACAAAACCGGGAACAGACCCGGCTGAAGCACCAGTTGCGGTAGACTATAAATTAAGCAGTAACGTAATCGGCAACCTTTTTGACGAAATACGATATGAATTAGCAGGTCAGCAAATTTCTAAATCAAGATTGATTGGATTAACATCCACAATTAAAGCTATACTAGTGAAGAATACGCTCGATAAGAACACATATCACTTGGCTGGCTTTGACAGAGCAGGATATGAGCTAATGGATAATAAATTCACTTTTTGTGTACCGCTGAAATTAATCCTCCCGTTTTTTGAAGATTTTCAAAGAATAATTTTAAATTTGAAACAGGAACTCGTCTTATTGAGGTCACCGACAGACCAAAATTGTGTTGAGTCCGCAACTGGAACAAGCGTTAGTGTGGAAATTACAAAACTGCAATGGAGAATGCCCTACATAACTTTAGAAGATCACGTAAGACTGAAATTTTTGAGACTGCTCGATGCTGACACTCCACTGAAATTAGGTTTCCGACATTGGGAAATTTGTGAATTACCAAATTTGCAAAATTCACTTAACCATTCTTGGGCATTTCGCACCACATTGATTTTTGATAGTCCACAATACGTTAAAATTGCATTTCAAACCGATCGTAAGAATAAAATTAAAAAATCAATATCTAATTTCGATAGCTGTGGTATTTACAATGTTAAAGTATATTTGAACAGCAAGTATTATCCATATGAAAATCTGCTAGGTAAAAAGGAACTATTATACCGGATGTTTTTGGATTTCGCGCCCTCGTATTATAATCATTCAATCAATAGCAAACTCGGAACAGGAATTGACTTTAAAATGTTTTGTGATTCAACACCGCTGGTTGTTGTGGACTGTTCACACCAAGCGACTCATTCGAAATCATCGACAGATGTTCATATTGAAATGGAATTTAATAGTGCAGTACCTGCAAATACTTCCGCCTATTGCAATTTATTTAGCGATCGTGTGATGGAGTACACACCTCTGATGAGCATGGTGAAAGAAGTTCAGTAATTTTATTGATAGAGTGCACTGGCTGCAATATTATATATAAGGTGTGCACTCTGACAATTTGGTTCATTATCAGTTTCACCTTTGAACAGGTAACATCTAAAATGTCCTATTCTTTGTGTTCTGATATTTTGGACAAAGCACAAACTCAGTCTATTGGTATCCAGTGTGATCTTGATTCCAATAGTTTCTATTATGAACCAAGGTGCAGTACACCGATCCAGAAGCCGCTGCAGGTGGGGGAGGAGCAGTAACGGGAGGAGGAGGAGTGAGAGAAAGACAGAGGATTCGACGAGCCCGCCGAAGAGAAAGAAGTGGACAAGCAAGCGAGTACGAAAACTGCTACAGTTGATCTTCACTGGTTTAAACAAGATTGTAATCAAATTATTGTGAAAGAACTTGCCATAATTGATCAGTTTAATAATTATATTGTATTCCATTTCAAATCACCATTTGCAAAGACAGAATTGAGTGCAAAATTGTATAACAATGTAACATGGTTAGAACGTCACTATCATAAAATAAAATGGGAGGATGGAGATTTAGAATACACTGACTCATTAATACATGATTACCTTGTAGGTTATGAGAAAATTTTCACAAAAGGAACTGAGAAAGCAAAGTTTTTAAGAAGATTACATACTAACATTCAATGTATACCAGAGGATTTTGCAAAACCCGATTTCAGCTTTTTCACTAGTTCATGGTGTTATGGTGTGTGTAACATTCATAAAAATAGACCAGATGGATGCTGTGCTTTGTTCTCTGCTCAACATTATAATTCTTTGTTGTTTGAAAATATGTATCAAACAAATAATTTCATGTGTGAAAACAATCAAATGCAAAGTATGAAAATGGCCGTGATGTACACGAATTCGCAGAAAAGAAACTTTGCTCATTATGGATTCTCCTACAACGGAAAAGAGATTCAGTGTGTTGTATGCATGCATTGAGACTGCATAAAGCATGTACATGTTGTCTGTCTGCAATTAATGAAGAAAGACCACTTAATTACTCTATAATAGTGCCAGCCTACACTTAGTTTTGTTCATTCGCTTATCATGGATCTGAGAATGTGGTTGGCTGCTGATAACGAGTTGGAAGTGAGGTTAAAAAACTGTATTGATTGGTATGATGAGTGTGAAAGTGCAATTAGGAAATCAACCCGTGAAAATTATAGTTTGGTGAAACAATTAAAAGACATTTTTCTAAGCACGGTTAATTTAAATGACATAAGAGACTATCTATGTTATTATCGTCCTCATAATTTGTGTATAGATGAGTTAATTAAAATTGAAGATGAAATTATGAATAGTTGTAGTGAAATGTGTAAATAAACTTTTTCTGTGTTCAAATGATTTTTCATTCCAATATCCCACTCACTTTTTAGTTTAGTACTCGGTCAGAGCTAGACCTGTCAACAGCAGCGCATGTGGTGTGATCTTTTTTATACAAGTGAGACACGAGTGCCTTCAAGCAACTGTTGTAGGTACAACACGTGCACCTTGTTAATTTATAGAACAGAGACACATGCCAAACATCTGGGAAGCCGTTAACATGCAGTGTTATGGTTTTTCAAAATTCAAAAAATTAACTCGTCTCTTGATGGGAATTTCATTTAACAAATTTGATTCAATTGCGAAGAATATTAAATTTTCAACAGGATGTCAAGATGCTGATTTACTGTTAACAAAAACAGAAAATGTATACTTTCCAATTTTATCTGAGATATTCGAACTGCTCAATATACTAGACAGCGGTCATCTACATTATGATTGTACAAATGATTCACCATTATCTGTTGTTAAAAATTCCCATGAACTTTGGAAATGCTTGTACAATATTGCAGATAAAAAATGTAAAAGAACTTAGATCATTGACCTCTCTCTGGATTCACTTTAATCTGTCAGTATAGCATTAGATGTGTGAGAGAGAGAGAGAGAGAGAGAGAGAGAGAGAGAGAGAGAGAGAGAGAGAGAGAGAGAGAGAGAGAGAGAGAGAGAGAGAGGGAGAGGGAATTTCTCAATTCACTTTAATATGACAGTATAGATGTAGAGTGATAGGGAATTTCTCAATTCACTTTAATCTGTCAGTATAGCATTAGATGTAGAGAGAAGGATTCACTTTAATCTGTCAGTATAGCATTGGATATAGAGAGAAGGATTCACTTTAATCTGTCAGTATAGATGTATGGAGAGGGAATTTTTCCCCTCAAAGGAAAATTATTTTTTCCCTCACTTTCTTCATCCCCCTCATCTATACTGGGCAAGGGGAAGGGAAAATCTATTTGAGAGAGAGATATATCTTTCTCTCTTCTCATCCCCCTCATCAATACTGGGCAAGGGGAAGGGGAAATCTATTTTTAGAAAGAGTGAGAGAGAGATATATCTTTCTCTCTTTTCATCCCCCTCATCACCACTGGGCAAGGGGTAGAGGGAATCTATTTTTAGAAAGAGTGAGAGAGAGATATATCTTTCTCTCTTTTCATCCCCCTCATCACCACTGGGCAAAGGGAAGTGGAAATCTATTTTTAGAAAGAGTGTGAGAGAGATATATCTTTCTCTCTTTTCATCCCCCTCATCGCCACTGGGCAAGGGGAAGGGGAAATCTATTTTTAGAAAGAGTGAGAGAGAGATATATCTTTCTCTCTTTTCATCCCCCTCATCTACACTGGTCAAGGGGAAGGGGAAATCTATTTTTAGAACATCCCCCACCATGTGGGCGAGGGGAAGGGGTGGTGGGATGGACGAGGGTGGAGAGGGGGGAGGGGATTTCGAGCAAAAAAGTGGCCCAGCGCTCTCACATTATAACTACTATGATGTGGTTATTTGATTTGTCAATAAATTTTGGTGTTATGTTTTCTATGTTATTGCCATCCAATACATCCTGCCAAGACTCGGTCTGTAGGTTTGTAATTAGTTTTGAATAATCTATTTTTCCAGTGAACTCTCTGTAATTTGTGGATACTTGTTTGTGATCTGATGTGCCCAAGAATAAACCAGTTGCAAAATGATCTGTAATGTTAGTCTTGAAAATTACACCTACTACATCCTCATAATCGGATGTTTCATCTTTATGGAATATGTGATCAAGGGTTGATATTGAGTCATTAAATGGTATGTGGTTTTACAGTTTTGAAGGACAGTGGAGAACTCATCAAAATTTTTATTCATGCTACATATATTCATATGTAAGATGTTAATAGACGTCGCACAAGCATTGCTCAATTTCAATGATGGCTGAAAATTGAACACATCATCATACTCTATTGTGTCATAGCATCCATCTTCAAATAACCCTCCAAAGTCATCAAGCAATACAATTTTATGTTTTCAAGATAAACTACTTTTACTTTTATTGATATTTAGTTATTCCTGCATCAACTATAAGGATGGAAGAGATTTTATTTAATAATGAATAAGTATCTGCGAATTAGAACAGTTATTTAAATGTGTTTGGGAAAAATAGGAGGAGTTAATTTTAACAACAAAAAACTGAGATAGAAAAAAGAAATGAATTTGAGTGAAAGAATGTAGAAAATTCTATTGATGTAGAATAAGAAATTAGAATAGAAAAATAATACAGTGCTTAGATTTAAAATACAGTCACTTCGAGATTTACATAGTGATAATAAGTAGGAAATGAAATGTATAGCAAACACTTCAGTTGCTATGTAGGCCTACATTATTGTATTCTGTAGTGTCTTTTTTTTTACTGAAGTGATGAAGTATCAGAAAATATTATTATTCAGCATTGTTATGTATTTTTTTCAATGTCATTTTTTTCTCTTTCTTTTCAATAATTCAAAATTCGTTATTATTCTAAATAAGTAGATAACTTAACTATTGTTTGTTTTTAATCATATTATTTGTATTATTTTTTGTATTGTTATAATACTTGATAGAGAGTTGAGTGTAAGAGAGAGTCGACTGCGCCCCAACTACGCTTTCTAAGAAAAATAAAGGCACTCATTCTATTCTATTAATGTCATCATAATATATATGTATATATATTAAAAAACAGATGACGTCCAATTCATTAGAGCAAATGGAATGCCTTCATCTTCATGTGTAGGCAACACACCACACCAACCTTGTTCCTGTGAGACTGACCTTGTCTCTGTGACACTCCACTTGCTCGAATGGGACTCTACCCCTCTTCTTGTTCCAGTGACACTACTTGTTCCAGTGAGACTGACCTTGTCTCTGTGAGACTGACCTTGTCTCTGTGAGAGTCACCTTGTCTCTGTGAGACTCACCTTGTCACTGTGAGACTCACCTTGTCTCTGTGGGAACTTGTTCCTGTGAGACTGCCATTTATAAAAATACTTGTTCCTATGAAACTTGTCTCTGTGACACTAATATCGTTCAGAAACACTACTTGTCTCTGTGAGAACTTGTCTCTGTGATACAGACCCATCTCATCCTTTGCAATGTGAAAACGAAAAATTCAGCCATCTACTAGAAATGCTATCTACTAGAGATAAAGTCATTGTTATAATATAAGGGCATTTTTAGAATGTTTGCCAATGGCCCCACTAAGAAATCTGATCAGGCTGGTTGGAGACTTCCAATTAACCATAAGATCACATTTCATTACATTACATTACAATATGGCCAGTTTCACACGGCAGAGACCTCGCTCCTGGAATATCATATTACGGAAGATCATATTTCATATTTTGCAGCTCTCCTGTATATTCACATGAGGATCTTACGAATAAGCCGACAGATCTAACAACTATGCCGACGTTTGCTCAAAGTATGACTCATCACTTTTTCTCAAAGTCTAACTTCCTTAAAAATATAGATAAAAGATTTCGGATTTCGGATTTGGATTCAGCGACCCCAAATTCTTTAAAGCGTGAGTCCCATTTCCAAAAATACCCAAAAACAAGGGAGTTATAGCTGTTTTTAACATAGCTTTCCATTATCATATGATTATATAGTATGTACTAAGATAATAATACTCCTGCCTCACAAAGGGACAGACAAAGGTTTTAAGAAGCTTTTGAACACCTGAGAAGTTTATACATAAACATTTTTAATTTCTAAAAGTTCTAGTTTTCCAAAAAATATTGAACTATGAAAAGATGAATCCAAATATGAAATCATAAATCATCTCCACTCATCACCCAATAAAATAGGAGGAAAAGGAATGTTGTACAGTAAAATTCACTGAATTTCAATTGTCATTCAACAATCCAATTTATCAGGTTCAAATCGTTGAATATCACTTTAAATTCCCAGCAATTATTGACTATTTCTTTTTACAATCAGAAAAATTTATTATGAATATACAGTATAAACGTTGTGCTGATCTGAATCGATCTATGGTAATAATAGGAATTGAAAGAATAGAAAATGTCATGGCATTCCAAGTAGTGATGTCTGTGTATTAGAACTGCTGAGTTGATAATGCATACTGAAAAAAAGTCATGAATAGCTCAGACCAACCTGGCCTGTGATGAACCTGTATAAGCAATTCATAGAATTCTTAGAATTCATAGGAACGGTAAAAAATCAATTTCACGAAAATCGATGCACATGTAACTGGATTTAGAAGATCAATACGATAATATTCTCTATCACAATTTAATCATAGAAATGTTTAAGTGAAAATGTTGGGCGCAAACCTTCTGCCATGAGGAGACAAATAAATTTATGAAAAGCTTGATAGCTTGAATGGTGATCTGATATTTGTTACACATTTTTATTCTAAGACATAATATGTCTTAGACTAATTTTTAATGTTTCTTCAATCGGCGGAAAAACTTTGGTTTTTCAAAGTTATCTTACTCCCTTATTTTGGGGTATTTTCAGAAATCAAGATAAATAACCTACCAAATTTCCTACACGAATTACACTGTTTAGTTGTATTATAATAGCAACAGTACTTACGTACTGTATAGTGCAGTACCTGTTCGTTTTTACCATATAATTATATGATAATAGAAAGCTTTATTAAAAACAGCCGTAGCTTCCTTGTTTTCGGATATTTTCGAAAACGGGACTTATGCTCTGAAGAATTTGGGGTCGCTGAATCCAAATCCGAAATCAGAAATCTTCTATCTATATTTTTAAGGAAGTTAGACTTTGAGAAAAAAGTGATGAGTCATACTCTGAGCAAACGTGGGCGAAGTTGTTAGATCTTGCCTCTGCTTGCCTCGAGGGGAAAAAACGTGACAAAACGAGGTTCCTGGATAGGAGTCACCATGTGAAAGACACGATTTGACTCAAGGTACTTCGACAAAAAAACGTGAACACTGTTCAGTGTTCAAGTTGCACGTCTCCTATTGTGTGAAAGTAGCCTATCAGGGCACCGAGCTTCGCTCGTTATTTCTATTTATTGATAAACAGAACACAATTCTCCAAAATGATTGTGTTCATATTTCACAGCTAGCTATACGTCATATTATGAATTTCGGGAATGCGATATTTTGATTTTTCACATACTCACTTTTTTACTATCCACAGCTGTTTCAGCCAAGGATGAATTATCCTTTTAAGAGGCGGTGTAGCATTCGATTCTGGTAGGCCGTGATATAAGAATAGGTGCCCGTTAGTGCAGGGACACACGATCCGGCGACATCGCCGTCTGGCGTTTTCGCCGGACCCGGCGGCAATTAGCATTCAGAACACACGACAGATGGCAAAGCTGCCGTCCGGCGTTTTCGCCGGGCCCGGCGGCAATTATTTCCTATTATTATTATTATTATTATTATTGTTGGGGATGAATATTTCCTTCCTGTAGGACAGTCGCTGTTCAGATACAGGAACAAAAAATTGGAAACTAGACAGTAACAACAATATTATACTCGACACTGAACGAAAAAAGGGCAACACAACCAGTTGAATCAGTGTTGCAAACCCTGCAGAAGAAAAATATCGTAGCAGCTACCCTTACAACCCTACCCTTGTAACCTACCCTTGTAACCCTACCCTACCCATTTGTAACTTTACAAATGTTAATAAATAAAGAAGTGGCATTGGTGGGGATAGCGCCGTCCGGCGTTTTCGCCGTGTCGTGTGTTCATCTCCATATAGTACAATGCCCTGCTACTGCTTTCCGGCGGCAAAACCGGACGGCGAAGTAGAGAATACCCGGTGATATCGCCGGGTCAATTTCTCGCCGGGCCGGCGTTTTCGCCGTCGCCGGCGTCGCCGGCGTCGTGTGTTCTGCCCCATGCCTTCCTGTGTACTTCTTGCAACCGGACGGCGAAGCTTCGGACGGCGAAAACGCCGGACGGCGATGTCGCCGGATCGTGTGTCCCTGCACTTACGGATTTGCCTCAACAGGTCAAACCAGTTTTTTTTACTCCAGAACTGAGATATTCAGTGCCTTCTCGGTGTCACAGCTGATGACGTTTAGGTGAGCAGTAGTGCCAATATTATTAGAAAAAATGTGCCTAGCAGGTGACAGGATTTTTCACCACAACAAAACAGATAAATTATGACATTCCTTGAGTATATATTTCTCTTTCAGATCTACACGTTCTCGAATTATTGTATTTGAGGGAGTATTGGTAATATTGTAATTGGAAACAATATTTGTATTTGAGAAAATGTCAGATATGATATAGGCTGAATGAGAACAGTCAATTATTGTATTTGAGAAGTTATCACTCTTGTAATTTAGAATAGTGAATTGTATTTTTGAAAGAATCACTTCAATTTAATTAGAGATGATTTCTAATTGAGAAGATGTCAGTTGTAATTCAGAAAACAAATTAATAACCCAGCTATTCTTGTTCACAAATTGAAATACAGAATACATGATAGCTTTCCATTGAAATAATGTACATTAATGCTGTTGCTGTTGGTAATGTAGAACACATATGAAGCAAGTAAATAGTTTCCTCATTCTCAATAGATTTACATTTCATTACATTTCTCATTTACATTCGACTGTTTCTTATTACAAATAACTATTCTCAATTACATACCATTACTTATCAAATGAAATTGACTGTTTTCAAATAAATCTGATGTTTTCCCAATTACAAATGACTATTATGAAATACATTAATTATTGATATCTTCTCAAATATAATTGGAAAATGTGTGTAGACGTGTAGACATTAAACAGGTATGCCCACAATGACATTGGGGGTTTGAATAAAAATTATTTCTGACAATAATGATTACTTAATACAGATATAGTTTCAACATAGAAAAAATATAGTGTACACAAAAATGTGCGTATTTATTAACTTGTGCAAGCAACTGCCACTAATGTTAGGAATGAAAGCATTTATAATTAATAGTAGTAGTAGTAGTAATACGAGTATAAGTAGTATAGTAAAAGTAATATTGTAACTGTAATATTGCTTTACCAGGACATAAATTATTTTGATATCCTCAACTCTCACCTATTTATCCGGGCTTGGGACCGGCACTGTTTTGTGGAAAAAACATAAATAATGAAGCAGTGGCTGGTTTAATCATGCAAACAAATACCATGCAAATCAAATTTATTATGGGCGTCCACATTTTTTCCAGGAAAAACTTTCTCATTAACAGATAAAATGAAATTATTGAAAGTTGATCAAACTATGTTTTATACATTTCTTCAAGAAACCATGATGTTAATTTGTTTCAAATTTATTTGGTGTGAGAGCCAAAAAGCTTTATGTCTTTAGGCCCACTGTCTTTTTCAGTGGATGAGGTATAATAATATTCAAAACAGAAGAATTAAGAATACATTACTTTATGCTATCATGATAATCAACACACCTGATTGAAATTTGATTGTATGGGAAGAGATGTTGTAGTATATCTCCATAATTGAAAGGATAAGACGTTGATATTGTCGATGCCACGGTATTTCTATGTGGAAGAAATCTAATGGTATTGACAACATCAGCGTCTTATTCTCTCAACACATCATTGTCTTCACTCAATGTTGACTCCTCATTTTATTGCACTTCCGCTTTACAATAATTGATTTGTATTCTGATTTACTTTTCAAAATATTAATGATATCACGATAAATCGATCATTGAACCAATAGCATATACAATGAACTAAGCATTAGACTGTATATAATGTAATAATGTTAATGTTATTTCACGATGCATATTTTATTCTAGAAATATTAAAAAGGTACAGTGGCTTTTTTCAACATACAATTTTTTATTTATAGGCAAATAGAGAAAAAGAGAGCGAGTGAGAGAGATAAAAAGAGGAAGACTGAGAGAGACAGAGAAAGTGAGGAAAATAAATAGTTATACAGAGAGAGGGAGACAGAGAGTGTGTGTGTGTGAGAGAGTGTGTAAGTGTATGTATCACTTATGTATATTATTATTATATCACTGTATATTATTATATGTGAGCGGGAGAGAGTTAATAGTTTTGTCTCACGAATTGTTTGCACTTCCTCACACACACTCTCTGTCACACTATATCTACCTCTCGCACGCTCTCTCACTCTTTCTTGCTTTATCTCTCTCACTCACTCTTTGGCATTGAAAGAAGTGAAAGCAATGAATGGGGATGAATGGAATTTGCTTGTACAATGAACTCCTAAGAATGCCCTTTATTTTTTATTTACGAAGATTTGTCATAATTAATATAAATGTATTTGGGGGCTCTCTCACTCTTTCTTGCTTTATCTCTCTCACTCACTCTTTGGCATTGAAAGAAGTGAAAGCAATGAATGGGGATGAATGGAATTTGCTTGTACAATGAACTCCTAAGAAGCTGGAAAGTAGAATAACGAGAGGGGAAGTTGAATTAGCAATCATTTAGCCAATTCCGTATAAACAGTTTATATTTTAAAAAGAATTAATTTCATTGTTCAAATCAGCTAATATTTCAACTCTAATGAATATCTATAACTTATGTGCGCCCACATTTGAAAAAGAAATAATATGACACAATAAAAATAATAATTTTTAGGGTTAGTTTGAAAAATCACATCCAAAGAAAACAAGCAAAACGGATTTATGGTGAATGGAGAGTACTAGCACCAGGTGCATGAAGGTCATTATAAAAAGGAACTTAATTTCTTCTGTATATACTGTGGATATCGCAAATTATGATTGGCTCCTAATTACCCGTTTGATAGATTATTTATCTATTCATTTGTCATATCTCGTGATTATGAACTGGAAGCAGGTGTGAGAGTTTTTATCTCTTTATAATCTGGATGAATTTCAATCAAATGCCCTTTATTTTTTATTTACGAAGATTTGTCATAATTAATATAGGCCTAAATGTATTTGGGGGCAGGCTTCTACTAATGAGAGTTCACTTCTGTAGATACTGTCTATGGATGGATTTGTTATTCATCATTTTACGTGAATGTGAATACTATTTTCGTAGATTTGTCATAAATATGTGCTTGGAGGAAGTTCTATACTTATGTGGAGGCTTTCTTCTTTCAATACTGTAGATGGATGGATTAATTTGTTATTCTTCATTTTACTAGAATGTCAATATTATTTTCGTAGATTTGTCATAAATATGTACTTGGAGGCAGGTCTATAGTTATGTGAAGGCTTACTTTTTCAATACTTTTGATGGATGGATTTGTTCATCTTATTGATATTTGCATATTTGCTCACTGATATATTTGTGTATCTTGACTTTTTGGATTTGAATCGGAATGGCAATCTATATTCAACTCATGTAGGTACTGCATCGTATAGGTCGCTAGGAAGTTGAGGATGAATATTACCTAATCTTCAATAAAACTACCCGTCACCTGGTTGCCTATTGAAACAATAATGCAGTCGAACCTCTGTATAACGAAGTCGATTATCCCGAGAAAAAATTCGCTGCAGAGAGATATTCGTTATTGAGAGGTTCTGTCAAGAAAACTGCCACGATCCAATGGATCTTTTAATATCGTATCACGGCGGTAAATAAATTAATAGGGTACATAGAACTTATCATCGCGAACGTAGGTAGGGTACCTATTAGGCCAATATTAATATGGAAATTTGAAAATTCATGCAGTTTAGAATAAAAAACATGTTTTTTGAATATTTTATAACAAGTAATAAGTAAGTAAACTCACCAATTTATTTTCAGAAAGCTTGATTTGTACTATTAGTAGAGTTTAATTAAAGTACATACTCTGTAGCAATATTTTTCAACTCTACACTAATATTAGATGAATCGCAAAATACGGTTATTTTGTCAATAACTTCACTATAAATACTATAATAATTCAACTTTCCTATTTTTTAATGTTTTATATTTGAAAAAGTGAGTAATTTTCGGCTTAATTTTACATTTGAATAAAAAAATCATATTTGATAAACGACTCACATCTATTCAAACAATCAGACATGTTTGGTACACTATTTTTCAGTTTTAATCCTTGCCTGATAATTTTGAAAGCCTCTGGAACTTTTTGATGTGACGGATTCTTCTCCTCAGGTTCGTCACAGCTATCATCATCATAGTCAGTTTAAAGAATTGAAATGTGTGACAGAAGCAAGAATGGGAAAGTCCAGTCGTTCACCTGCCTGATCTACAATAATGACAAGTTCTTGGAATTCAATTTCCAATAACTTGCATTCAATTTCCGACATGTGTTTCACCCTCTATTGACTGTCTACCACCCTATCTTCTTCCTACCTGAATTGCCATTATTTTTAGTCTATTGACCTTTCTGCTGAAACTAAACAATTCCTTGAAAATAACCGTCTGCTTCCTATACACACTACACTTTGTATGTTGAAGTCAAGAGAAAAATTTGTTGTTGAGAGGTCCGAAATACGTTAAATGGAGGTAAATAAGCAGCCAAAACTCAGAAATGTCATATGACCAGATGAAAATTCGTTGTGTAGAGGATTTCATTAAGTGGTGGTTCGTTATAGAGAGGTTCGACTGTAAATGTTATTTTTTGTGTTACTACATGTCGATGGACACAGCGCACAGTGACAAATGGGCAATTTTGGAATTTCGTGACATAATATAATCGCCACCAGCTCACAGATAAAATTACACTTCAGTGAACCGCACGAAAACAATCAGCTGGAGATTGGAATAGCCAAGTCATCCTCACCCTCCCGCACAAATAAGCCTTACCAAACGTTTTATCAATTTGCTGTGGACAACTTCGATCAACTGTCATTTGACATCGTTGCACTCATTTGTTCCAATTTCCAGCGGACTATTATCGTGCGGTTGACTTCTTACAAACTACGAGCCACTGTGTTTCATGTGAAGAGATAAATAACTTATGGGGATTATAGCACTGTACTATAGTTTATACTATTCTCATATTCATATTATGGAGATTGGAACAAGGAGAGGATAAACTTTAGCTATTGAATTGATTCTTAGTTGAGTATAATGATGACTTGTTTGTTTGTTTTTATTCAAGCTTCCCAGAGACTCTAATCAGAGTATATATAGGAATTGTCAAAAATTTATAATACATACAGTAATACAAAAAAATAATAAAAAAATCACACAAAGGCACCCTCTCTACACACAAACTCTTCTGTGGTATGGAATACTCCAAGCATTAAAAAACTTTTCAACTCCTTCTCAAAAACATCGACATCTTCACAATTTTTCAAATGAGTAGGAAGCTTTCTGAATTTAAGGCCCATATGTTGGGTTTTTTTCTTTAAATTGATTGAAACTCTGAAATTTTAAATCGATTGATTCTCATTTACTTATTTTTTATTAAATTCTAGAAAAGGGAAAGAGAATGCAATTCCTCTTAAACGTCAAAGTATAATAACTGACAGTTTTTGTGATTAAAACCGAGAGAATGTTGAAAACGTGTTTATTTCTGAGTGAGGAATTGAAAGTACTTCATTATCGCAACAAGAGTAAGTTTGATGAGGACTGCAACTATATCACAATGCAAGAGTCAGACTTCCCCACACTCCTACTTCCAATAAGATCCACCTACACAGGCTCTCTTTTATAGTTTAGGAAATTTCGCTGTTGTATGATCGCGCGTGCTCCGTCCTCCAGCAGACCAAGCACGACCATCAAAATCCAGAGCAAAGCTTGTGCCAAGTTTACAAAATTTACTTCAGCACAATATTTGCAAGGACTACTGCGATACAGGAACAAAAAACAATTTATTTGCCTTGCACAAAAATTAGTTCGCTTAAAAAACCAAATGTGGCTGAAAAGAGTAGGCTTATATAATTATATTATAAGCAATTAAGTGAAAATAGGGTGGAAATAACATGGAAATAAGAAAGTCTGACAAAACACAAGTATTGCGTAAACTACAAGGCCAATGAACTGATTGATACAGGAATAAAAGAAACTATAGAATATGAGAAGCTTTACAATGAGAACTTGAAAACACATTAGAAAGAAGAATCAAAATCGGGAAAATAGATTAAATATTTTTCAATTTAAAAGAAAGCAACACGGTATACTTTAAGAATTTTCAATTATACTGTTAAAATTATTATTAATTACTAAAAAGGGCAACTTGGTATATTTAAATCCAGTTTAAGAACTAGAAAGTTGTACTCGTATTGGAAAAATTTTGCGAAAAGAAATTTAGAATTAGTAAAGAACGTATTAAGTTCGTGTTCTTAAAAAGTTGAGAAAAATTATTGATTGATTTTATTGATGTAACAAAGTAGTATTTATTGGGATCAATTGAAAAAATCTGGTGTGGTGCACTCACACAACTTTCCTTGCCGTTATGAAAATTGATCAACTGACGATAGTGTTCGCGCGCATCCCAAGTCTACTTTTCTAAGATCTGAGCCAGCTGGTGACAGGACAATAACGCTGCAGACACACAAAGTCTGCTATCTCTTCATAGTGAATGATTTAATAGAATCAACAGTTGCCAACAGTTTGCAATTGAATAATCTTATTTTCTCGAATTTCGAGCTTATTTTCAATTTTAGGTGAAAATGTTACTGAACTTTAATTGTAGAGATTTTTAAGCTCAATCTTTTTCACTTGAAGTTTTTTGTTTAATTTGTATCTGAAACCTGATAATTGGGAATCTAAAATCAAAATTTGCATAGATGGTGCAGTCCATAAAGCTTATCAATGATTTTTTATAAAAATGGCGGATAACTACTGAAAAACCATGTTTTTAACGATTTTCTCAAAAATAACTAGATCGATTTTTTTCAAATTCATACCCCGTATAGTTATTTATCTGCTCTATCAACTGGCATGAGTCTCCTTTCTGAGAAACTAATGGGGGGTCCACCCCATCCTTGAGATATGGACTTTGTAACCTCCTTCTCGTGCATGAGGTAGGTAGGTAGAGCAATTCATAAAAAGAACACATAGTCGGGATATTTCATCTGTAGAACAGCTGTTTTGACGACTTTAAAAAAATAATCGAATTTCACAATTTACACAAAGGAAAAAGTACTCTGAGAACAATTATATATACACATATACAGAAGTCTGATCGTAGTTTCAAATACGTTGCCGCCAATCGTCATTATGTTATTCTCCTAAATTATTCTCGTTTAAGAATGGGGCTTTCAGTTCAATGAGCAATAAAAGTTGTGTGAGTGTACCATACCAGATTTTTTTTAGTTAATTTCGTTTTCCAACGAACTTGATCTGTAGAAAAGATCTCGCTAACGCTCGTTCCAAAATAAGTAATAAAAATGTTGCAAATTGTAATGCTCAAGCATAATTTTCTCCTGAGGTTTCCAATCCAGATATAGAATTACGTTGAGTTTTAATTATCCGAACTGAAAAAGTCTATATTGGCCTAATCGGTCCACATTAGATTCTCTCAGATAAGCAATGCTTCCAACATTTACCTATTACGAAGAACAGATAATTTGCCCTGATTCAAAGAGTATTCATATGATTCTATTTAAGTCGTTGATTCCCTGAACAAAAACTAATCCACTGGAGTCTGTATGGAGCATGAAGTGGAATTATAACATTGTCTTTGTTATTCAGCTAGTTAACGTGGTAAATCACACGTTTAATATATCTTCATAGCAACACGTTCTACTTATCACAAGCTAAAACCTTTTAGCAACTACGTGGAACAATAATTGATTTCAAATTTCAACTACCGACTCTTATTCGATGAAATCGAATATTCAAATTCAAATTCAAATTCAAATTTATTCACACTCATAAATACATATACAGAAACCAAATAGAGTCTAGCTTGACAAATACAACAATAATCCATCTAAAATTTAATAATAGATTGTAAGTAATAGTATATAATATAATAATATATAATATAATATTTATGTGAACAATAACTGCTCACAAAGTGCTTCATGAAGCACTTGTCCGTGAGCAGGAGTTGAGGTTTAATCGGATATAGGAGGAGAAAAACGCCTACACACACACATTCAATCACCATCATCAAGTAATTTTATTGATTGATTGTAGCATTTCCTCTCTTTAAATATACTTATATTATGAAATGTAGTTAAAACTGCGAAAAAATGGGAGGAAGAATCACCAGTATAATTTTTTTCAACATAATTCATGACAAGAGAGGGGAAAAAAATGAAAAATAAAAGATGAGACATAACAGCGATAAATAAAACAATGTTTGCAGATCAAAGCTCAAAGCAAAGGTTAAACTTTAAAGGATACAGAAGTAACTACAGTAAAAAGACCATACTACACTGAAATTCATATTCAATAATGGATTAGATATTAGCACCATGTGTTTCTCAGCTTACTACTTTGAATAAGTCTTCTACTTCTAATGGTTTATGAAGCCATAGCCAACTCTTCGTTTGTTTTAGGAATTTCTTGAGATTCTGTAGCTTTCTAATCTCATCTGGGAGAATATTGAAGAATTTAGGTCCAAGGAATAAAAAGCATCTCTGGAAGGTAGTGCTGTTTGGTTTGGGGAGTCTGATTAGCATCCTTGTAGTTTGCCTAGTTATCTGCTGATTTTGTTCAAGATTCCCCATTTGATTCCTATCCCCACTCATTTTATAAAACAAAGATAAAACTTTCAGTACATACATGTATCTGAAAGGTAGAATTTCAAAAAACCTGAGTATTGGGAAAGTATGCGTTCGTCTATTAGCTCCAAACATTATTCTAACAATTGATTTTTGTAGGACTATAAGATTTTTAAAATGAGACATGAAGGTAGATGCATAACATGAGATTCCGTATTCCAGCCTACTATTGAAGAAAGAGAAATACATTACACGAAGAATATTTACAGGGAAGAATTGACGCAGTTGATAGAAAGTCCTAACCAAGAGTATAAGAGGTACCCTTTTACTTTATTCACATGCAAATCCCAATTTAGACTTTGATCCAATATTAGCCCAAGATATTTAATAGAGTCAGATTGTTGAATTACCTCACAGTCACAACTCACAGATCTGCAACCGACCTGATGATACCTGACAGGATCAGTGAAACTAAATGATGATGATAATGAAAAGTTTATATAGGAAGTCTTGCTCGCATTTAGTGCTAGTTTGTTACAGTTGAACCAGCATCGCAAATCAAACAAATCCAGCCACATCATTTCATGCAGTTCTTCTTCATTTTTAGCAGAATACGCTAGGGCTGTGTCATCGGCAAAAGATGTAATTGATCCAAAAAATGTGTGGGAAAACAAATCATTTATGTAGACTAAAAACAATATAGGGCCCAAAACGGATCCTTGTGGAACGCCGTATTTAACTGTTGTCAGCTCACTATCACAACCCGAAATAGACACATACTGCTTTCTATCCATCAAGTATGATTTTAACCACATGTTGGTAACACCACGGACACCAGCAGCATGAAGCTTATTCAACAAGGTGCTGTGTTCAACCGTGTCGAAAGCCTTTCGGATGGAAACATAGATCAATATCATATTGTATGATTTAAATGACATGAGTGAAGTTGGTTTATAATAAAAATATTTCAGCTATGTATAGGGATCCCTCACCTTCATTACTTTTATTGGCATACAATAAAATGTGGTCAAGAATTAACTTTGAGTTACTAAGAGAGCTGCTTACCTATTTTTGAGGGATTAACCCTATTCTGAAAGGATTTCGCTTTAAATCCCTCTTTCTCTCAGTTACATTGTCGCCTAGCTATTCATTTCAACGGTTTTACAACGGAATATATTGTCAATAGTTTTGTGGAACTGTTTGTTGTTCATTGTCATAGCTCTACAGTGTCTATCCTATCACAATACCTTCAAGACACGTGTATTTATACAATTCATATCAAGAATGCATTGTTAACAGTGCTCGAAACTGCCTTTTGTGTAGGAGTAACTTTCCCCAAATGTTTCAATACAACCCTTACGGTGGAATCTCCGGGTAGGATATCTGAATTTTCAGGACAGCTGTGGTTTGGATTACAGTAACTGTAGATCCACAGTATGGCCATTGGAACGTTTTTGCCATGAAGGTTCCAAATATTTTAATTCTATAATGGAGCTTATAAGTGAAATCACTCGCCTTCACTCGTATTAAAGCATATTCTCACGATTATTAACTTCGATTCGATATAATCTCTTTCAAGGTTTTTTTATATTCCCAATATAGTTTTGGAACTTGAAATACCAGTAGTGGATGACATATAATACAAATAATGCTTTAATAATGCTAAGATTTTGGTCTAGTGTTTCATGAATTATATTTATTGGTCTATTAAACTATAATCGATTTCCCTTCGAAAATGTTTTGCCAAACTCATCGTAAGTTCAAAATGTGTTTCCAATCGGTAAAAGAAATTATAAGTTCAAGATTTCCAATGCAATAAGATAGGATTGAAGTTTGTTTGGAATCTTAATGGCGGATTTGTACCACGTGATCGAGCTAGCCAATCAAAAGCGTGATAGTCAATGGTCATACTGTGATTATATAGTTACTGTTGTTTGCATGATATTATGTCATGCGGTCATGCCTCTTATTTCACAAGGTTAATAATTGCAATATTGTTTAAATAAGATAAACTGTTGTTCCAAGTTTGTTCTATTAATAGTTAAATAGATTTAGGCCTACTTATGAAAAATTATCAGATGGCATTTAGTTCTCATGCTTGCAGAGATTTCTAATCTCTCTAGTTGTTATTCTAGCCTCTTTTGAGCTGTATTTTCAATACCACAAAAAGATGTGAACCATAAATTATTTCAGAAATTTGTCAATTCTAGAGTTCGATTCAAAAAGTTCTAGGTAAACAATATCCTGAATATGAGCACAATTTCCGGAGTACCGAGCTCGAAAACAGAGGTTTAGAAATGAAAATTTGGAAGTAAATTAACATGTAACTCAATTTAATTCTCATTTAAATTGGCAACTTTCGTATCAGCTTGTGAATTACTAATATTGATATTACTAGCAGGTAACCCGTGCTTCGCAAGGGTCTTTCTTAAAACTTGACGTACTGAAATCTAGAAGAATTCAAAATAGGCCTATAAGAATCCTCGGTTGATTAAGAATTTATATGCTGCATTTAAAGTAAATCAGAATGACCAACTTTCAATTAAAAAAAGAAGTTGGATTCGAAATGGCGGAAAAAATATGGGTGTGACGGAAAACCTGTTTTTATCATTCGAAAAAGATCCCCAATCATACCTATCTTCTAATTTCCCTTTTAAGAGAAATCTTCTGCTGCTTCCATACAAACTGGAAGCATGACAAATAATTGAAAACTTGATGTAATCGAATCTTGAAGAATTTAAAATTGGTCTATGACCACCCTCGGTTAAGCAAGAATCTATATGCAAAATTTCAAGTTAATCAGTTCAGTAGTTCTGACGTGATAATGCGTCAAACATAATTTCCCTATACTTTACATCTGTATAGGCTACGTTTATAATCCAGTTTTTTCCTTTATTATAGTATGAAAGATGGATGGATGATCATTGTTATTTTTACTAAAAGATAGAATAAGTTGAATAGTTTCCCTTTCAGAGGGAGTTTTGACAACCCACAAAACTCATTTTTCATATGAAGATATAATGAAAAGGTGCATTATGACCTTATTTTTTTGCTCAGCTTGCCAAAATACCCCTCATTCCAATATTAAAATTTTCGACTGACTGTACAGTGAGTCAGTCATTCTATCAGGGCTCGAATAATTTTGAAATTTTAATTAAACAAGAATGAAAGAATATAATTTCTTTATGTAAATAACAACACCTTCATTGAAAGACATATTAACTGCATGCGTTTTCATATTGCCGATACAGCATTGATGAAACAGTAGACGTTTATTTAGCACTTTTCAAAAATTGTTCTAGCTAAAAAATTAATAATCCATGCCACGTGTAGGCCTAAACATTGCATCAGGAAAACGAAGTTTCAAAACTATTTTTTTCAGGTAGAAAGCAATTTAGAAACAAAATTTGGGCTTCCAGGTGCACGAGATTGATATTTTTAGAATCTATATGCAAAATTTGGAGATCTAAATCATTCCCGTTTTTCCGGTATGCAATCCACAAGTTGACTTTTTTTGATGCGAACAAACGAACAAACACAACCCTACTCTCTCTTATTATATGGATGTTTGGTAATTAACATTAGGTTTGATTTGTGTCATGTGAAGGCATAATGAATCATATTTGAAATGGAATAGGAGCAGCCTATGGAACATCATGTTTTTTCTTATGACTAATTCTATAGTAATTTCTTCACAATAATATTGGACTATGGAGGAAATTCCTTTTCCTGTGAACAAAAGACCTCGTGCAGTTATAAACCACAGCCTCCACTTATACTCTCGATCAGAGTAAATTCTGTAGTGACGTGTCGTCCAGATATCTGTATGAAAACAGCTAATGCCTAATTGGGTTGACGTATCGACAATAATTATCATCTGTTGAGACAATCTATCATCAAAAGCTAATTTCCTACCAGAAATACAAATTAATAGGTACTGTCAACTATTCAGCCCGGATAAGCAGAGATAGGTCGAGATGAAATACTCTATTACTTTTCTTGTTATTAATATTGCATGCGACTTTGCATAAAATTGATAATCCACTCAACAGCTGATTAGGGGAAGAGTTGGCTTCATACACGTACGGGTTCACCCATCAAATTCACCCATCATCGCGTATGAACTACAGGACTAATTAACTTAGAATTTCACATATTGACTCTTAACCGAGGATGGTTATAGGCCTATTCTAATATCTTCAAACTTTTTTATTGTGAATTGAATAATTCATGTTGTATAGGCTATTAATCAGCTGCAATCATATGTCGGCGCATAAAGGACAGCCAGTGTGATAACTCCCAAATAGCATACGCTGTTTTAAACGAATTTAAAAATAATAATAATTGTAGAAATAGCAAGCAATTATTCCCGACTGTTAACTTCGATTTCGTTGTCCAACGAACTTGAGCTATAAAAAGGTTAGAAGAATATGTTAAAAATTTGAACTTGATTGATCAAATTGTTCAAAATATATTGTGGAACATACCCAGAGACGGACAACGACTTTGACTCGCTCACGCTCGTTCAAATATTATGTTTTGAACAACAGCAATAGAACAGTATGCACTCAATATACTCATATATACTCACTCAATTTCACACTATCACAATTAATTGGCTTCTCATTATATAGAATTCATTTATTAGATTGGCTTCTTAACACTAATTCTATTTCCTATTCAAAGAGCAAAGCGAAGTTCTAGTTTATGGTAGTTTTAAATAATTGTGAATGTTATTCTCGTGGATGTCGATTCTAGAGAGCTATAGTGAGCTATATAGAGAGCTATATTTGAGTCTTCGACCATGTATAGATGGCCCAATACATCCTATACATTGTCGAAATTTAAATCACCACACTTATGATTGCCATCTGTCATGGATCAGTAGCCTCTCCACCATAATTTTGTGTATTGCTAAGTATATTAAAGTATTATCGAGTATTATCAAGTGTAGGCTATTAAAGTTTTATAAAGTGTTCTAAATGAAAAGATATTGAAGTATTGAAGTAATGATTTTCACAATACATGAAGATCATTATCAAACTTGCTTTACTCGGTTGACCCCTTACCCCTCCACCACCATTGATTCAGAAAAAAAATTAGCTCCTACACACACTCCCCCCCATCAATACAAATTTTCGTCAGTCATACTACATCACTAGCTTTTTTGGGACCCCCACACAAGAATTTCATTGATTTGGAGAGAACCCAAGAATTTCAAGAACGCATAGACGGGGGAGGGGTGTTAGTAACCCAACGAAATTTCAATTGGAGTGAAACCTATGTATCTCATAGGCCCTATACAAAACGATTTCAAGTACAAGCTTAGTCAAAAGTATAAACTTCGGTGAATCATCTTGAATGGGAATCGATATTCAAAAGTCTGTATTCAATACTCTGTATCTTGAAAGTCTTAAAATTTTTCTGTATCTTTAAAAGTCTTACTCTCTCATTTAAAAATTGAAGAAAACTTGAAAAGGCAAAGATATCGAAATATTGATATTTCAATCTATTGCAGCAGTCATCATAATATGATTATGAATATGAATTTTAATATTATGGGTAAGCTCTAATTATTAATGATAATATACAAAATCTCTCATATAATTATATTTTAATCAATAATTAACTGAGTTATTGGAGAATTTGGAATAACAAAAGAAATGCAATTGTGAATATTTAATTGCAAAATCATCATGGAACTTCGTGGAGCATAACCTTGGATTATTGTCATAATAATATATTGCAACATGTGTTTCATTCTATATCATTGAAAGTCTTCTTCCTCTTGATTTTGAGTAAACATTCCAAATCAATAGAATATCATTCAAAGGGACATTGAAAATACTGATGATGATATAATCTAAGTCGAAATTATGTTGTATCATGTTAGTCTATAATATCTATAGTATCCATTTGGATTCCACATATTGGTTGGTATTTACAATAGCCAAACAACTCAATGTGAAGCATTAAAGCTATTGAAAGGAACAAATTAAAAGATTGAAATTATTGTTATGATAACACGGGTGAACGCACCTTCCCCCCACTGAATAAAGAAACTCTCCCCCCATGTAATATGCATCCCCTGGGCACCCTTGAAAATAATAATCATCCATTGTAAAAGAATGGTGTGAATTCAAATACAGTCGCTTCACGTTGATTTGAAAGGTTAGTGTGAGGAATTAAAAAATAAGTTGGTTGAGACCCTCAACATGACCCTGAATTTGAAATAAAATATAAAACTAATAATTGCTTATATAATCAATAAACTAATTAATCAATCTTCAAATTAAAATGTTATATTGTTTAAATTTCACCACATGATATCAAGTAGAAAAATTGAACTCAACTTCCTATGCATTACTGTATCAACTTGAACTAAGTAGATATTTTCCTTTAAAGAAATTATTTAGCCTCAAAAATCGATTTGATGAATGGTAAGGTGGGAAGAAATGCCATAGTAATCTATTAATTCATCAAATGAATATTGATTGTTTATAGTTCACTTCCAATAGATAATTCCCCTAGAGTAAAAACATAAATCTGTTTTCCCACAAAACAGCTTTTTTGAGTTACTACAGTAATGATCTGATGTTGCGCCAAGCTTTTGATAGGAAAGAAATCTTGCTGTAGAAATCCATAGGGAAATTATAGTTTAGAGTTTCTACTGTTGGTAACACTGATCACGCGGACTCGCGTGCGTGAGCATTAACTTGTTGCTGTGATAGTGTAGAACTGTACAGCGCATGCACAATGACGTCATTGATTATGTCATTATACTAAGATTATTTCGACCAGTGCGCATGACTACTATTTTTATTTCGGCCTTCTGCGCATGCCCGGTGACATCAAAATGACGTAGAATACTAAGACTATTTCGTACTAAGAATATTTCGGTTCACCGGAAAAGTATTAAAGTCCAGTTGGTATAACCATAGAGAAACAATAGCGTAAGTAGATATCCCATGGTATAGGGAGTTTATGTCGTAACTTTTACTGTTATCTCAAGTCGATCACTGTCGATTATTGTCGATTTTAACTGTTTTGTTGGGGTGAGAGTGTATGAACGGCACAATATGAGAGACTACCAGTGTTACACAGCTTCAAGGGAAAGAACTACGTGGACTATCGGCTTGAGATAACAGTAAAAGTTACGACATAAACTCCCTATACCATGGGATTTCTACTTACGCTATTGTTTCTCTATGGTATAACTAAAGTAGCCTAATATAAAGACTTCAGACCGGTTTATTTGCGCAATCCCCGAGAAATAAGGAAAAATTTTTGCGCAAATCCCCCTACCCCTCCCCCCTCCCCCTCTGCGCCCCCCTCTCCTCCCCCTCTCCTTCTCCCTCTCCTTCTCCCTCTCCCTCTCCTCTCCCTCTCCTTCTCCCTCTCCCTCTCCCTCTCCTTCTCCCTCTCCCTCTCCCTCTCCCTCTCCTTCTCCCTCGCCCTCTCCCAGTGAGGACGAGGGGGAGGGAAAAAGGGAAAAAAAAATTTCCCTTTTTGGAGGAAAAATTCCCTACTGTCAAATTAAAGTGAATCCATCTTTCTACTGTCAAATAAAAGTGAATCCATATTTCTACTGTCAAATTAAAGTGACTCCATCTAATGCTATACTGACAGATTAAAGTGAATCCATCTAATGCTATACTGTCAAATTAAAGTGAATCCATCTAATGCTATACTGTCAAATTAAAGTGAATCCATCTAATGCTATACTGTCAAATAAAAGTGAATCCATCTTTATACTGTCAAATTAAAGTGAATCCATCTAATGCTATACTGTCAAATTAAAGTGAATGCTAAATGAGTGAATCTGTATAATGTCCCTTTGAGGGAAAAATTCTCTACTGTCAAATTAAAGTGAATGCTAGATGAGTGAATCTGTTACATCTTTATACTGTAAAATTGATAAGGAAGGAATGTGCACTTAGCTGTAACAGAGTTGGCTCTGAGGGGGCGTATCTCTTGATAAGGTCAAGCTGTAACAGTTGTGTCTGAGGGGGGCGTTTCTCGCGTCCTCACTCAATCAAGTCTACACTGATACTAAACCAAAATGTTCGAGGAAATATCTGAATTAAAAAATTTCACTACAACAATACATCATAACTTCATCTTCAATTTTAATCAATTTATCTACAGACAAATTGTATGGACGGTAATAGCACAAATAGTCTCTTATATCGTTCAAATTAACTGTGCTTAGAAAAATAGCCTTTAATTGTTTCGCCAAACTATAATTTTCACTAGATGATTTCTGAATTGCACTTTCACACTCATCATACCAGTCTATGCAGTTTTTTAACCTCACTTCCAATTCGTTGTCAGCAGCTAACCACTTCGCCGGATCCATCGTTGCCGAGTAGTAAAACTATGTGTAGGCTGGCACTATTATAGAATAATTAAACGGTCTTTCTTCATTAATAATTGTAGACAGACAACACGTGCGAGCTTTATGCAGTCTCAGTGCATGCAAGCAATAAACACACTGTAATTCCTTTCCGTTGTAGAAGAATCCATATCGTGAATCTCCTCGAGTGTAGAGGTGTAGATAGCAGCCTATGCTACAGGTGTAGATAGCGGCCTATGCTACAGGTGTAGATAGCGGTCTATGGTATGATTGATTCCTCTCAGGTGTAGATAGCGGTCTTTGGTACAGGTGTAGATAGCGGTCTATGGTACAGGTGTAGATAGCGGTCTATGGTACAGGTGTAGATAGCGGCCTATGGTATGATCGATTCCCTCACGAGAGCACAACTGCTTATGAGACCGAGTAGTGAGGTGAGAAAATGCTGTGAAAACAATGAAACCAAACTGTAACCAAATATATATTATAAAGTACAATAAAGTATCGCTAGAGTGTGCTTTTCATAATAATAATAAGCTAGAGCAAGCTAATCTGTTAGTAGTGATCTTGTCTTTGCTGATACAACATCAAGCTACTGTACTGAGATGGATCAGTGGAGTCTGAGTTAAAGTCTTCAGATTTGTGCGTTCAATTCATTATAGATAGACATTTTGAATAGCATACTGTTCCTTTAGAAAAAATGTTCGGTCATTTCATCTAAAGGAACAGAATAGTTTTGGACTGTGCCTGTTGTTCTACCCGATCATATTCATATGATTTGTAATTATATCAACGAATAAATAAATAAAATCGTAGGCAGACAATTGAAAAATTACAAGCTTTGAGTAAACTGGAAAATTACATGCTGGTAAACCTCATGATCACAAACAGAGAGGTATGCATAGAATTCAATGTAATAACAAAAATGAGCCTTGAAAAACATTCAAAATTGTTATGTATTTTTTAATGCTGTTTGTAAAAAAATGTTTATTTGTGGTCTAGATTCCATCATAATAGGTGAGTGACGATCGCATTGATAGCCCAATCTTTGTAAGTATAGTATCTCATTAATTAAACTGAATTACAAAATATACATAATATATTGAATTATATCAAAGATCTTCATTTATTTACTTTATAGATTATACCCTGTACGTGGTTTATGAGAGGGATTATAGTGAGAAATTAATTATGCTGGTTTGCTTCTCATAAATCTAATTATAACAAAAGTTTTGCATAACTCTCTGGTGAACCTTAATTGATTATCATTTTTCAATTGATCTTAATCGGCTTTATTCATTAGTTTTATGAGGAACAATACAGTAATTAATATTTATTTTACAGTTTTTAGTGCTTTTTTGTCAATTCGGATCTTAATCTTTCTAAATTCAAAATCAATTGTTTCATGTGTCTGTTTCAACGTGGAAATTAGTGAAGAATTGAAAAGTCGCATGTGCATAACCTTTATTTGGACAATTTATTTTATGAAATTGGGATGAAAAGAAGTTTTGGACTGTAGTCTGGCAATAATTACACAGTCTATCAATAGAATTAAGAAGGTTATAATAGAAAACAATGCTCATTTAACAAAAGAACAATTAAATAAACTTATCTGGAATTTTTTACGAGATTCTTCAGATGAAACAGGCTTAGAACAAGATTGACAAAGAAAGATCAAAATCAAGTATGTGTGCAATATTGTAAATAAATGAAATGCATCTTTCTGGTTGGTTAAATATTAAAATGTCTCATTGATGATAGAAAACACTGTCAAGATTCATGTTTGAAAAATGATCCTTCCTTGTTGAAGGATCTAACATGGAGAACAATATTGTCCTCGGAGAAGAGGAAAATTTAAGTAAAAATGAACTTACATGTGTTGATTTGACGAAATGAAATAATCAGATAGGCTCCTCTCAGCTAGCTCCATTGAGCCTACTCAGTAAAATAAAATAAAGAACATGTCATAACAGGGAATGCTGTAGGAATCTTCAATCCACAGCAATTGTATTTATTATCGTAGTTATCTCAATCATAGAAAAGCCAGCAGTATTAAAGATTGGTGACAGTGGAATAATTATAATTGATATTGCAGGAATGTGAAGAGTTGTAGCAAAATCTCATTGCTAGGTGTGTGAACCGGGAACATTGGATTTTCAGTGATAAGAGATGGTTCAAAATAGCTTATTTCGTTGTTGATAATAGCAAAAAAGGAATTTAGAAATATGGTGATTTGAGAATAGGAGATAACGCATGGGGCCATCTGGCAATCTCAAACTGCTACTTGTGAGAAGCGATGTACTAAGGCATAGCTGCTGAGGTGGATTCACTTAAACTGGCAGTAGCGTATGACCGATCAAAGGAGAGACCGACATGATCCTTTACTCGGCATTCGTAATGCAGAGATCGCTGCGTGGAGAGAAGCATAAATGGTTTCACTAGTATACGAATGACGGATTAAAAAGGAACTTTGGATTTCTCTTTCGTAATAGAGGAAAAAGCGGCAACGTGCCAGGGGGCTCGAGTTGGGTGCAAGCCACATATAAAGTGAATAATATGGATTCACTTCAACTGGCAGTATAGGAAGGCAGGATTAAAAAGGAACTCACGATTGATTTCTCTTTCGTAATAGAGGAAAAAGCAGTAGCGAGAATAGAAGATAACGCATGGAGCCATCTGTTTTTTCTTTTCCAACTATTGTATTGTTCGCTCTATCTAATAAATAAATAAAGCTAATGAGAGAATGCTTTATTCGTGTAGATTACAATATATACTGGTTTTTTACACTTATATACAATTATAAATGAATTTACATAATATAGACTGAGAAAATATTTTTTGAAGTGCATATGATATGAAAAAAGCAGTTGTCAATAGTTGTAGCTAATATTGTTATGCATTAACATGAATTTGGAAAGAATATTTGAAAAGATCCTTGCAACTAACTCTAGAACGAGAAACTTAAAGAGTAATAGGGTTTTAGCACATCTACAAAAGAGTTTCTTATCTATACTAGACTGGGATTGATTCACTTTAATCTGTCAGTATAAGTTGAATTGGGTTCTTATAGATTCATGATGCTGAAGTAAGATCTGACTGAGAGAATAATTTGAGCATATCTTCCAAGGTTGACTCTCACTACACTTGCATATGATGGATTCACTCAGTATAAATATGGATTCACTTTAATTTGACAGTAGAAATATGGATTCACTTTGCATTTAAAGATTTTAGGGTTGCATTTAAAGTAATATCCTTGCATTTAAAGATCCTTGCAACTAACTCTAGAACGAGAAACTTAAAGAGTAATAGGGTTTTAGCACATCTACAAAAGAGTTTCTTATCTATACTAGACTGGGATTGATTCACTTTAATCTGTCAGTATAAGTTGAATTGGGTTCTTATAGATTCATGATGCTGAAGTAAGATCTGACTGAGAGAAAAGATGGATTCACTTTAATTTGACAGTAGGGAATTTTTCCCTCAAAGGGAAATTTCCCTTTTTCCCTCCCCCTCGTCCTCACTGGGAGAGGGAGAGGGAGAAGGAGAGGGAGAGGGAGAGGGAGAAGGAGAGGGAGAGGGAGAGGGAGAGGGAGAGGGAGAAGGAGAGGGAGAGGGAGAAGGTGAGGGAGATGGAGAGGGGGAGGAGAGGGGGGCGCAGAGGGGGAGTGGGAGGGGGAGGGGGATTTGCGCAAAAATTTTTCCTTATTTCTCGGGGATTGTGCAAAAAAACCGGTCTGAAGTCTCTATATTAGGCTACTAACTAATCGACTTGGCAAATTTTTAAGTGGAACAGATTGTACAATTACATTACTATGATTTCTGTATTTCTTTAAATAGAGAAGCAACAAAACTATTACAATTGTTACAGATAAGATTAATCCTACAACAACATAAAATTTATTTGAATCATCAATCATGATTGGTTCAAGTATGTCTAAATGTTTATCTCCTAGGTTCGCTAAATGAACTGTATGGCCTCTTTCACACGATAGGAGACGTGCAACTTGAACACTGAACAGTGTTCTCGTTTTTTTGTCGAAGTACATTGAGTCAAATCGTGTCTTTCACATGGTGACTCCTATCCAGGAACCTCGTTTTGTCACGTCTTTTCCCCTCGAGGCAAGCAGAGGCAAGATCTAACAACTACGCGCCGACGTTTGCTCAAAGGATGACTCATCACTTTTTCTCAAAGTCTAACTTCCTTAAAAATATAGATAGAAGATTTCTGATTTCGGATTTGGATTCAGCGACCCCAAATTCTTTAAAGCGTAAGTCCCGTTTTCGAAAATATCCGAAAACAAGGAAGTTATGGCTGTTTTTAATAAAGCTTTCTATTATCATATAATTATACGGTAAAAACGAACAGGTACTGTACTATACAGTACGTAAGTACTGTAGCTATTATAATACAACTTACACTGTATTTGTGTAGGAAATTTGGTAGGTTATTTATCTTGATTTCTGAAAATACCCCAAAATAAGGGAGTAAGATAACTTTGAAAAACCAAAGTTCTCCTGCCGATTGAAGAAACATTAAAAATTAGGGCATATTATGTCTTAGAATAGAAACGTGTAACAAATATCAGATCACTGGAGAATTCAAGCTATCAAGCTTTACATAAATTTATTTGTCTCCTCATGGCAGAAGGTTTGCGCCCAACGTTTTCACTTAAATATTTCTATGATTAAATTGTGATAGAGAACATTATCGTATTGATCTTCTAAATCCAGTTACATGTACATAGATTTTCGTAAAATTGATTTTTTACCGTTCCTATGAATTCTAAGAATTCTATGAATTGTTTATACCGGTTCATCACAGGCCAGGCTGGTCTGAGCTATTCATGACTTTTTTTCACTATGCATTATCAACTCAGCAGTTCTAATACACAGACATCACTACTTGGAATGCCATGACATTTTCTATTCTTTCAATTCCTATTATTACCATAGATCGATTCAGATCAGCACAATGTTTATTCTGTATGTTCATAATAGATTTTTCTGATTGTAAAAAGAAATAGTCAATAATTGCTGGGAATTTAAAGTGATATTCAATGATTTGAACCTGATAAATTGGATTGTTGAATGACAATTGAAATTCAGTGAATTTTACTGTACAACATTCCTTTTCCTCCTATTTTATTGGGTGATGAGTGGAGATGATTTATGATTTCATATTTGGATTCATCTTTTCATGGTTCAATATTTTTTTGGAAAACTAGAACTTTTAAAAATTGAAAATGTTTATGTATAAACTTCTCAGGTGTTCAAAAACTTCTTAAAACCTTTGCCTGTCCCTTTGTGAGGCAGGAGTATTATTTATCTTAGTACGTACTATATAATCATATGATAATGGAAAGCTATATTAAAAACAGCTATAACTCCCTTGTTTTCGGGTATTTTTGAAATTGGGACTTACGCTTTAAAGAATTTGGGGTCGCTGAATCCAAATCCGAAATCAGAAATCTTCTATCTATATTTTTAAGGAAGTTAGACTTTGAGAAAAAGTGATGAGTCATAACTTTGAGCAAACGGCGGCGTAGTTGTTAGATCTGACGGCTTATTCGTAAGATCCCCATGTGAAAGTACAGGAGAGCTGCAAAATATGAAATATGATCTTCAGTAATATGATATTCCAGGAGCGAGGTCTCTGCCGTGTGAAACTGGCCTATATCGGATTTAACATCAAGTTGTTTCAGGTGAGCCGGAAATTTTGAAATAACAAGTGGTGAAGTGTCCTTGTAAACTGTTGGAGTATTGAAGCCACACATTTTTTCATTTAACGTAACATGTAAGAGTGAAGTACTATGCAAATTAATCAATTGTTCACTACCATTAACACACAATCGTACATTATTGTTCTTATAGATTAAGTAGCTACTAATGCTATCAATATATTTTACAAAACCACAAGTCGCTTGCAAAGAGATTAATTCACAATTTTTCAATTCATTATTACTAAATAAATCTAAAATACATGGATCATCTAACCTATCAAGCTTATTACAATACCTAGTATTGGAGATTAAAACACAATCGTCTAGAACATACAATTCGCCTTTACAATAGGATACAATAGATTTGTTGATTTTCATTGTATACTCTCTGTAATCTGTCAGTTTTGCGTTGGGCGTAATTGGATACGAAATAATAAAATAAGAATCTAATAACAAGGTTTCAACAGGAATTTGAATGAAGTAAGTCAATAAATCATTACCAAGTGCGCAATGCACGTTTGAGATCTGCCATAGCACGGAAGCGTCTCGTGATGCCAAATTATCGGCATCGGAGTATTTAAAATTATTGAAGATATTTCTGAGCAAGATAAAATACTAGAATGTAGAATATTCTTTTTACAAAATTCCAGACTTTCTACAATATTATTTACATGAAGCTCAAGAAGAGACACACTTGCTAATAGAAGAGAATATTGTTGAAGACGTTCAATGACATTGATTTCATGTGAGGCTTTCAGTAAAGTTGTTGCTTTGAATAATTTTCATATTGTCATTAAATTTGTCTGTTAACCTATGATTATAAATAATTTGTGAGTCCAGGTTTTTCTGGATTATCTGTTCATTATTTTCTATTTCACTGACAATTGAATTATAATGTTCTTTGTCATTAGCGTCCATGTTACCTGTGATCCAAGATATTGCTGTTCCTAGACCATTGAAAATACCTCGTTTGTGTTTACTTTGCGTTTTATAAGATTTCACATGCTCCATTTTATTGGATAGGTAAGTGAAATGTTGAAATAGCGTTTGAAGGAGCGTTTTATCGATAGAAGAGTTGGTTAGAGAATTAGCATTTAGGAAAAGTGTGTCAATTTCGTAACCTAGAGCTGTTATATTTATAGCGTGAATATGTGCATGAGATGTGTTAGGAAAAACATCGCTACTTGTTTTAATTGGGATTGCTCCGGCTGTATTTGTTAAATCCGTGAGCTCATATCCGTGGACTCTGAGTTTGATTAATAGGGCTAGCAGTAGGCCTATCAGCATCATTCTGGTCAGCATCTGTAACAGTAGATTTCTTTCTTAATGATCTTAGATTTCTTTCTTAGATTTTCTTTCTTAGATTTCTTAATGATCTTCCGAGGTCTTTTAAGACGTTTAGGGTGGATTTTGAAAGGTTCGCGTTTATTCTGAGATGTTGCCTGTCTTGGGCCTCTCACCTTAGCTTCGAAATATTTCGGTTTTTCTTTTCTATTATGAGTTGACTTGATGAAGAATGACTTGACTTGGCAAATCGGTTGTTTCTTCTCTGGATTCATTTAGTCTATTAGTTCTATTTGTTTTTTCCGAAACTACTTTATCTCTAATCAATTTGTGGAGTGTTTTCAATTTGTCGAAATGAGAGTAGACTTGTTCTTCGAGTATGTCATTTGCAATAGGGGTTGGCGCTGGTTTTACGTGACCAAACGTCATTTCGAAAGGTGTCATACTATGTGTGGAATTGAGAGAATTATTATAGGCTGTCACTGCAATCAGTAACGCTTCGTCTGTTTTAATATTAGGTTTCTCAAGGAGTACTGTGTTGAGTATTTCTCCTAGGGTAGAATGAGTGCGTTCAATTAGGCCTTGAGAGTCTGGGTGACCGGGTGTTGTAAGATGGAGTTCAATATCATAAAGATGAAGAAGCTGTTTGAAACTGTGGTTATCAAATTCTCGTCCATTGTCTGATTGAACCTCGGAGGGGCATGGGAAAAAGGAGAGATATTGAATGAAGGTCTTATTTATTTCATGTGAGTTGAGAGTTTCTAGGGGGAATGTCGTTAGTTTCTTTGAAAAGCAATCGACTATAGTTAAGATTTTCATTTGTTTGAAGGTTTACGTATCGACTTGAAGCTTTTCAAATGGTTTAGTCGGCGTAGGTGTTATTTGATACTTCTCTTTAATTGGGTGGCGTTCGTATTCAGTTTGTGCACAGGTAGTACATTGGTTTATGAAAAGTTTAACATCATCAGTCATACATGGCCAGTAGTATTTCTGTTTAAGTTTTGCGAGATTTTCATTAATACCTCGATGGCATGTTTTACCTACATGGTGTTGTGCAATAATCTCTTGTTGCTCATCAGTTTAGTAACATCAATAACGAACTTAGAATATATTTTAATGGTAATGGTCGCAAAGTGTTCGCGAATCAAGGAAGTGAACCGTGTGTGAAAGACTGTAAATGAGCGTTCTAGTATACCTGTTCCTTTATAAAAAAGTCCATAAGTTGTGTTCAGTCTTAGATATTCACGGCAAATAGCAAGCATACAATCTAGATCGAAAAAGGTGTCGAAATAAATGGTTAGCCGATTCTTATTAAATATTTTTTGGAATGTGGGATCGTCTGTACCTCGTTTGATAATTATTTGATTGTGTTCAACATTAACGATCTTGTCCTCATCCATGATTGCAATATGATTATTATCTGAACTAAGTTGACTGTGTACCGTTTGAGTACTTACATTGTCATTATTGGGAATTTCAGGTGGACAGTAGTCATCAATGAAATCCTGGAGAACTGAGGCAAGGTCGTCAGAGTCATCAATATTTAAAAGATCGTGCGTGTCAAGTTTTATTCTAGACAAACTGTCGGCCACAAAATTGGTTTTACCCTTTAAAAATTGAATTTCGAAATCAAATTCCTCTAATAGGAGTCGCCATCGTAATAGTTTTGAATTGGGTTCTTTCAGACTCTTCAACCAAACAAGAGGTTTGTGATCAGTTCTCAATACAAAACGTCGGCCGTATAGGTATAGTCTGAAATGTTTACATGCCCATACGATTGCAAGAAATTCTTTTTCAATTGTAGAGAGATTTTCTTCTGACCTATTTGAAGTGCGAGAGGCATAGGCAATAGGGAGATCGTTTTTTCAAAATTTTGCGACAGGACTGCTCCAATAGCAAATTGGCTTGCATCTGTGGTGAGTGTGAAGCTTTTTGAGAAGTCTGGAAGTCTGAGAATTTGTTCGTTTTGCAATGCAGATTTTAAAGTTCTGAAAGCATTTAAAAATTCCTTGTTTGTGGGATCGACTTTTGCATCTTTGTGAAGACAACGCGTAAGAGGTTTAGCAATTTTCGCGTAATTATGGATCATTCTACGGTAGTAGCCAGTGAGACCTAAGAATTGTTTAATTGCTTTAGGTGTTTTAGGTATTGGAAAGTTCTTTACAGCGTTGAATTTTTCTGGATTAGGGCGTATGCCATCACTCGAAATTATGTGCCCTAAATACAATAGCTCTCATTTTAAGAATTCGGTTTTATCTAACTGAATTTGAAGGTTGTGATTTTTCAATTTTTGTAATACCGTCCGAAGATGCTTTTTGTGTTCGGAAAGGCTGTCTGAAAAAATAATTATGTCGTCCATGTAGACAAGGACGTTGGGTGTGTCTGAGAAAATCAGATTCATTGCTCTTTGAAAAGTCGGAGGGGCATTTTTTAAACCGAAAGGCATGTGCAGAAATTCAAAATGACCATTTTCTGTGGAGAAAGCGGTTTTTGGGATAGATTCAGGATCCATTTCAATTTGGTCAAAACCTGACAATTTTGACAAATCTATCGCTGAAAAGTATGTAGCTTTTCCGATTTTTCCGAATAAATCTTCTATGTTAGGGAGTGGGAACCTTATCACTCACAGTGATGTCATTAAGCTTACAATAGTCGATTACTACGCGGATTTTACGCTTACCGGACGCATCTTTTTTCTTTGGGACAACCCAAATTGGGGAATTGTACGGGAAATTACTATGTTGAATGACCTTGTTCTTCAAGAGTTTTTCAATTTCAATTTTAACATCTTCTCTATAGCATTCGGGGTAGCGATAGTTCTTGGTATAGATATAATCGTCAGTCTTGGTTTTAATTCTATGTTGGAGAAGATTAGTGCTTGTTAGACAGTCGTGTCCACGCTTAATCATTACAGGGAACTCTGATAACAATTCCATAATAAATTCTCTTTCTTCTTCGTTCATGTGAGATGTACGAATTAGAGAGGGTATTTCATTGCGTATTACATCTAATGTATTTTCACTAAAAGAGTGGAACAATTCCTGCATATCGAGGCTAGAGACCGAGATATTTTCTGTATCAGGTATTATTCCATGATTGAGTACACGATGCACTTCTTCAATGTCAAGTGGATCAAGATAAACAGTCTTGTCCTGGTTGGCATGAATCAGACAATAATGTAAATTGTTCATCAATTTGTACGAGGGAATCTTCAATTGTGGAATCATTATTTTCAATTTTTTAAACGACTCCATATTTGAGGTTACCTTTTACGGGAAATTTGTATTTATGCAATCCTCGTTTCAGGTAAATTTTAGTTTTTTCACGTTTGAGGGGAATGAAGATACCATTTTCGAATTCAAGTTGCATTTTTGACAAATTAACGGAGGCTTTAAGTTGTTCCAATGTTTCGCAACCCAATAATGCATCATAGCTATTGGAAAAAGGAAATACTTGCAAAGGAACTATGAGTCGAGTGCAAAATGTTTCGAAACATTTCGAAATGTATCGATCACTTTTTTGTAAAAAATGATAGAAATATGGAAATAAAATCTGCAATTATGGAAACAGCTATAACTGACCATTATCCGACATTTATTCAATTAGCTTCCGGGGTGCCTGTAGACTCGAACAATTGTCGGCCAACCATACCTACATACAGAGTGACCCAGTGGAATAATGTTGCGGCCGATCTGTTAGAAAAAGATTGGGGTGGTATCACTGCTGTTACAGACAACGTTGATTACTGTGCTGATACTTTCATAAATGAAATTACATCAACAATCGAACGATTTACACAAATTAAATTAGTTTCAGCCAGGAATAGAAAGATTAAACCATGGATTACACAGGGGCTTATTAATTCAATAAGACATAGAGACAAATTGAGCAAAAAGGTGTTGAGGCAGCCGTTTAATGTGGGATTGAAAGAGGAGTACAGGATTTATAGGAACGCACTCAATGTCGCTATAAAGAATGCTAAAATACATTATTATAAGGATAAGGTGGATAGTGTAGGGGGTGATTCTAGAAAATTCTGGTCTATAGTTAATGAGCTGGCTTGTAGACCAGGTTCAGCTGAGCGATTCCCCTTGGCGCAGTTTCATCAGGGGGGCGCACCTTCTGATTTAGAAATAAAAGAAATAGGTAACTCCTTTAATAATTTTTTTTCAAATGTAGGTGCTGAATTGGCTGATGCAATTCCTGAAAGGGGCCCTGAAGTGGTAAATGATGATGATTACATTGTCAATTCCACTTTCAGGCTGCAACCACTTGACGAACAGGACATCCGGGAGATCTTGAAGGGGATGCGTGGTGGCTCTGCTCCGGGGCTTGATAACATTGATTCAAAATTCATAAAAGAACACATTGACGTGGTGATTGAGCCTCTTCTTCACATTATTAATGTCAGTATCCGAACAGGCCAGTTTCCAAATGCTTTTAAAATGGCAAAAGTCATTCCTATTTTTAAATCTGGCACTAAAAATCTTATAAGTAATTACAGACCTATTTCTATGCTAAGCATATTTTCAAAGATCCTCGAAAAAGCAGTGAAAAACCAATTACAGAATTATCTAGAAACAAATAACGTCATAGCAAATAATCAATATGGCTTTAGAATGGATAAAAATACATCACATGCTCTGTTTGATATAACAAAAGAGATCACGCAGAGGGTGGAAGATCGGAAACATGTTTTAATCACGTTTCTAGATCTTGCAAAAGCATTTGACTCTGTGGATAGACTGAAGCTTTTGAGAAAAATGGAGCTCTATGGAATCAGAGATGGTTCATTGAGGTGGTTTGAGAGTTACTTCCAGAGCAGGAAACAGTCAGTTTATATAAATGGAATTGGTAGTGACTCTATGCCCGTTGATTATGGAGTTATACAAGGAAGCACACTTGGTCCTATACTATTCCTAATTTATATAAATAATATAAGTAAATTGCAGTTGAATGGCAAACTGTTCCTGTTTGCCGACGATACTGCATTGGTTTCCTGTGGACGTACTTGGCGGGACGCCTTCAGTGAGGCCTCAAAAGACCTTTTACATGTGAAGAAGTGGCTCGATCAAAATAAACTCACACTCAATGTTGTTAAAACCAAATATTTGCCAATATATTTTATGAAAAATAGTATGCCAGTTCAAGAATGTCTCAAGCTTCACTCATGTAATGACCACCTGTCACTTACCTGTAATTGTGAGACGCTTGAACAGGTGGAAAAATACAAATATCTTGGAGTCTTCATAGATTGCAGGCTTTGTTGGACTCCTCATATGGAATACCTCAAATGTCGCATTCGTAGACTAATATATGCCTTTCGACAGTTGAGGGAGGTTCTTTCAGTCAATCAATTGAGAAGGACATACTTCGCCTATGTTCAATCAATTATAAATTATGGAATCCTGGCCTGGGGTGGAGCATCCTCGTTCACTTTGAGAGCTGTCGGAATTGCACAGCGAGCAATCATAAAGACTTGCTTGAACCAGGATAGTCGCTATCCGACTGAACTGGCCTATCAAGAATTTCAGGTCCTTGATGTGCGACAGCTATACATAAAATCACTTTTAATTTTCATCCGAAGTAATAAAAATGCAATATTTAATCCTCTTATCCATCCCTATCAAACACGAAATATGAATATATTTGGAATTCTACAACCCAGATTAGTTAGCAATTGCAATAGATTTAATAGTCATTACATATGCCACATTCTTTATAGAAATATACCCGCCTACATAAAGCAAATAGAACCCCTTAGCCTTAACATATACAAACGATTTTTAAATATGTGGTTATTTGAAGCCGGCAGGGATGTCGCTGATCAGCTCATTTACTCCTCTTACCGGTTTTGATGCTATGTATATATTTTTCTTGTATTCATCATCATATATGTGAATTAGATAAAAATCTTATCTATCATCATCATATATATGAAAGTATATATATCATCAATATATTGCTCATAATTTATCATTGTTCAAGTTCTAAATTTTATTTTGTGTGCCATGTTCAAGCTATATACCATAATATATATATTGTACTACTTCAATTCAAAGCATATACTTTCTCCACTACATTTAACAAACTTTTATTTTTCAAATTGTACTGTATTGTAAATATTTATAATTTTCTTTTTAGTATCAATTTTTTTTTCATTAGAACTCTTTCCCCACACACAGACTTGTCTATGTGGGGAAAATTCACAAGTATTTATATTATTTATACATGTGTACTGTATTTGTAATGATTTCTGTGAATAAACTCAATTTGAAAATTTGAATTTGAAATTTGAAAATTTGAAAAGTGTCAAATTTTATAAAATTGTGACCCATTTTTGCCCCTGTGGCGGTCTTAACTATAAAATCTTTCTTAATTAGTTGCTCATCTTTGGTAAGAATGCTCGGGTGAATATAGTTTTTTCGGAGTCTGTATCTATTAGCCATTTGCGGTTTTTGTGGTCAATAAAATAGGATAGACTCGAAAGGTCTATTGTTTGTACAATTATTTAAGTTAAATTCTTCGAGTCCTTGCCTGTTTCTGAAAAATGATCAGTAAGTGAGGTCATTTTTTCAGTCAAAAGGTTCATATGTTTGGTTAATGTGGAGAGCTGACCTTCAACTGAAGAGTTTTCATCAGACTCTTCTACAATGTGATGATTTTGATATGCTCTGTTTGAAACAGTGTGCATTGACACGGATTGACACCCTTGGATTGGCAAACACAAATCCATCATCCAAAATCAATGAAATTAGGATTGGATGCAACATTTAGGCTAATAAACACATTAGCAGTCTCAGTTTTTCATTATTTTCTCAGAATCAGCTGTTTTCCAGTGTATCCAAATAGATACATTGCCAATACTGCAAGGAACAAGTCTCGGCTAAGTATGTATCCAAATAGATACATTGCCAATACTGCTAGAAACAAGTCTCGGCTAAGTATGTATTCAATTGAATACAATTTATATTCTTCAAGTGTACTAAAAGGTATAAATAAGTGTAAATCAATTGCCAATGGTTATGAAAACCAATAATAATATTTAATACATTATTCAAGTTATAACTTTTACAAAAAGTAAAATTGTAGAAATATAAAATTGCACAGCGAGAATAAAAAACTACAATATTTGTAAAAAAATAAAAATATGAGAAAAGTGTTCTTATTCTTGTTCATATTCTGAATAATGAAATATTTAAAATCATTAAAACATATATAATGGAAGTTCCATGAATGTTTTTGTTATTCAAGCAATCATTTTTTATTGTGGAAAATGTGAAAACAGTTCTTCTTTGACGTGAGGCAGAGGTGCATATTGCACTTGTTGCAAGCTGTTCTTGTTTGTCCACCTACACAGAGCCGGCATCTTCCCTTCTTTACCCGCTCAGGAAAATGATGTAGACCATCATTTCGGACTTCTGGTTCTGGGCGAGGTACAGATGGTGTCTCGATAAAAGTTTTGGGAGCTGGAGGTGAAGTCGTCATTCTAGAAGGCTTGTCCTTTTTTGCCAGTCCTTTCGCTACTCTTGCCCTGAACTCCTTCAATCGGATGCATGATTTTCCTAGCAATGTGGAGTCTCTCCTCATCAGCAACCAAGCATTGTTCACACATAGATCTAATAAATGAGAGAAAAGAGATAAGTACCAACGTTTGGATTTGATGCCTGACCTATACAGTGAGATAAGCATGTCAGACAAGTCAACCCCACCCATATGCTTGTTGTACTCTTTCACAATTTTTGGGCAAGAGACATCGATTTTTCTTCCATCTGCTTTTGAAAAACGTTTTACAGTAGTAAGAGGTTGTTTCCCAACAAAATTGCTTGCCAGAAGAACGTCTTTATTATCAGTCCATTTTACAATAACAATTTTCTTCTCATTGTCAGCCTCTTCAATAGAAGATCCTCGTTCTGCTTTCTTCTCTTTCATGCCAATCTCACATCCACGAAGTCGATTATTCCTAATTGTGCCAAGTGCTAAGATTCCATATGTTTCTCTCAGGTAGTACAATAGTTCCAAAGAAGTAAAGAAATTATCAAAATAGATTGCAGTCAAGCAAGGCTCAGGGATGGTCTTGCATAATTTGAGTACAACTTTCCCTCCAAGTCCAAAGTTTTCCTCTATTGCTGGCAATGAAATTTCTTCTCCATAAACAATGAAGTCATAGACGATTCCAGAAACACCTGATCGAACAAAATATTTTAAACCCCCATTTATGGGGCTTTGATTTGATGTATTGTTTTCGTGATCCAGCACATGTTCCTTTGAAAGGTGCCATCATTTCATCTATCGACTGGTGCTTTTCATTTGCAATACTGTGACAATTCCGCCTAATTATGTCAAGAATCGGTTTTATCTTGAAGTACCTTTCATTCGAAGTCTCAGTAGGGTCTACAAATCTTATATACTTTCTTAGTTTCTGATAACGTTTTAGACGCATTATTTCTGCAATTTTGGAAACACGGAATGCCCTGCTCCAATGATCCACATAAGCTGGCAATTTAATGACTCCCATAAACAAGTGAATTGCTAAAAAATCCTTGATCTCTGCTTTTGACGTATTTATTGAAACTCCAGTCTCGTGAACAGACCGCTGATTTGTTCTCAAAACAATAACTTCAAATATGTCTCCAGAGAACATTTTACAAAAATATTCTGTCTCTGAGAGAATATTTTGTGGCACATCAATCTATCTACTAAAATATTATCAACATTCCCCGTGAATGGATCCTTGGTGAAGTTAAAAGTATTCTTGCAAGGCTGTTTTGGTGGTACCTTTATTTTTTTTGTCCCTTTCTTAGCTGATGTTTTTGCTTTTTTGCCATTTATCCTTTTTCGTTTGAGAGATGAAGAGGTGGATGTAGAAGCACTTGTGATGGATCTATTGTCACCTATATTGAAACTGGATGAAGCTGACATTTTATCATGTGGCCCAATTATTTTGTTGAACTCCATTCCAAAGTTACTGTTACGGTTGGAATTAGATGAAGCTTGCACGTTGTCAGGAACTATTTCGAAGGGTTCCTCTTCCAAAATATCATGAATATTGAGTTTGGATAATAAATCATTACCTTGTTGATCCTCTTCTTTCAACTGAGCCAATAAATCTTGTAGAGATGAATTCAATGATGGTGGAACTGAACTGTTGTCAGAATCTTGGTCCTGGAATTGATTTTGCAATTCTCCAATATCCTCCACATCACTCTCTTCGGAAATAGCTGGATCAGGAATGAACACATTGGTGAGCTGAGCCAGTTCGACGATTTTATGCGTGCGTCCTCTGTACTGTGGTTCCCTCTGAAATGAGAACAGATTCATGTAAAAATTATAATAATGAACATAAAAGTCTAGAAAAGAAAAGAGATAATTAACAGCAATGTGAATAAAAATGATAAATATCAATATATGATTGAATTAAAATTTTTATAACAATGCGAGGACTTCGCAATGTATCCAAATGGATACAGCTTCGACAAGCAGAATTAGTTAGTTGGCTTGGCGATGTATCTATTTGGATACACTCAATTTGCACTTCTTGTTGTGAGGTTATTTTCACTGATATATCAGTAATCTATGCTGAAAATAATTGTTCAAAACATTATTTATCAATTTAGAATGCTACATAGTTGACAAAGTGAGAAATATAATAAATATACGAATTTTACTCACCTTATGTACACCTGGTTTGGGTGGACAGTCCTCCATTTTGACATTGTAGTCGGAATAGTTCTCTTAGTGACCGCTAGATGGTTCTAGCAATCAGACAATGTATCGAAATTGACACATGCGCATTCAGAACCTCATAAAAGTGGTTCAAACTGGATCACTTGATCTTTGAAATAATAATAATTTATTTCTCGTAAAAAAGAAAAATCACAATTACAATTTCAAATGAAAACATATAACATAACAGTATGAAGAAACATTTCAATTTTCAATGAAATTATATAACAAAATAATCATACAATTGCTTCCTTATCAGAGAAATTAGGTACTCCCGATGATTCCTTTATGGGAGTTACCAGCAAATAGTTTTAGTCATTTAGAAAAATTATAAACCTATAAATAATAATTACTACATCCCTGTCGCGAAAAAAACTGTTAGGTACTAGAATCAACAAAACTTGTCTTCTCTATTTAAAAACAAACAATATAATTACTCTTCCACTTATATCCATTCATCATAGGGTGGAAAATTCAACTCAACGTATCCCTTGCCATCTATCTATTCTAGAGCGATCTTAGGGCACTTAATCACTTATATCTACACTCTCCAACTTGGGTTGTTTTACCTTGAATAATAATATCTATTTACATCACAAACAGAAACAAATACCTACTAAGCTTAGATTTGAATATTTCACACATTGAATAGATTTCTTTAAATGACCTGTAACTATATTTCTATTGCAATATTATTAAGTTTTTATCTGAGATCTCTAAACCACACTTCAACATCCTGCTTTTCCAATAACCAATTCTTCAGAAAAAACTTGAAACTTCTCGGATTTTTTTGCTGCCTTATGCTAATTGGAATTTCATTGTATCCAAAAGGATACATGCCAAACGAAGGGTTAACCCAATGCCAAAGGTTAATGCCGTTTGGCATGTATCCTTTTGGATACATTGATTTCAAAGATCGAGTGATCCAGTTTGAACCACTTTTATGAGGTTCTGAATGCGCATGTGTCGATTTCGATACATTGTCTGATTGCTAGAACCATCTTTGGTAAGAATGCTCGGGTGAATATAGTTTTTTTCGGAGCCTGTATCTATTAGCCATTTGCGTTTTTTGTGGTCAATAAAATAGGGTAGACTCGAAAGGTTTGTACAATTATTTAAGTTAAATTCTTCGAGTCCTTGCCTGTTTCTGAAAAATGATCAGTAAGTGAGGTCATTTTTTCAGGCAAAAGGTTCATATGTTTGGTTAATGTGGAGAGCTGATCTTCAACTGAAGAGTTTTCATCAGACTCTTCTACAATGTGATGATTTTGATATGCTCTGTTTGAAACAGTGCGCATTGACACGGTGTTGGAGTCAGAATGATTTCGATTTGCAAAAGCACTAGCATTGGGATTGTTACTGAATTGTCTGCCATTTTGGAATTTAGGAGGATTTTCAAAATTTGGAGTGTTGTGTCTGGTGAAGCCAGGATGAACGTTTCGTTGCTGATTATTGTAGTGATTGTTTCTGTTCGGATTATTACGACTGTCATTAAAGTGATTGGAGCGATTATTACGATTGTCTTCAAAGTTACGATAGTTATTGTTACGGGAGTTACGAAATGAGGGTTTGGAATCAAATGACTCGTCGAAATCATGCAATAAGCTGTTTTGAGCATCTTCAATTGTTAGAATTTTGTGTACCCTAAGGAAAGCAGCAAAGTCTGCTGGTACATTTCGAATGAGAGTGGTTATCAATGTGCGATCAAGTTGACTAGTCAAGTAAGTGATTGTGTCATCAGAGAGTTTCTCCATGCTATAGCGATCGATTATAACACTCTTTTTGTACTTGAGCCTATCGAGAAAATCATTGGTTGACTCGTTACTGAATGGTTTGAGCATCATGGCTTGTAAACTGTGTAAACTCTGTAACTGTGAAACAATAAAACAAGAACGTACAGTTAAGTATCTGGGCCTCATATTGGATAGTAGGCGCACTTGTTCAGATCATGTACAGAAGATAAAAAATGAGTTATTTGTATACATAAGGAAGTTCTATTACCTCAGACAGTTATGTACAAAAGAAGTATTGTTACAATTATACCATGCAATTATTGGTTCTAGAATGAATTATGGAATAATATGCTATGGGAGTGCATACAATGTTCATATTAAACCTGTGATTACTGGTCAGAAACATATATTAAAAATAATTTGTAATAAACCTATAATATATTCAAGTGTCCCCACACAGGGTAGCCTATAGGGAACACATATTAGAAATCAGGAAACAATATTGTATTTGATTTTTGGAATGCATTTGATTGTTTAATTATTTTTTTTAATAAAGAAAGAATTTGAATTCATTTGTGTTACTAAGTCAGCTATAATTTAGGTCTTTTTTCGCAAAAATTATTTTTAATTGCAGTCAATAAGTCAGGAATAGTTCTACAACCTCGGGCAGCCAGCCGTACGGGCTTTCCCTGAGAGATGACTGTAAGTGTGGTGGAATAAAAGCCAATGGTTAGTCTCTCGTGCTTCCACATTTTGGCTACAGAATTCATCATATATTTCTTGACAAATTCTTAAAAAATAGGGGAGTTCTAGAAGGTCGCCATTAAATGATGGTGCTAAATAAGTAATGCTGGCTGATAGGATTTTTGAAGCCATTGTACCTTTTTCAAGTTGGTGAGATCCGTGAAGTTCTTGAAGTTGAGGTTGCAGGTGATGTGGAGGGTCCGGACGTGGAGCACTGATATTGTGGGTCGCTGGAACTAGTTGGTTCGGCACATCAGATGTCGACTGTTCTGGTTCGAGGCCACTTAAGATCTTTTCGAGAGGTTCGTCCAGGAATCTCCTTGCTGGAACTCGTGTTGGAATTGGTGAAAATCTATTTAGGTTTTGGCCCGCAATGGTGGATAGCAGATGATTGAGATGATAACGTCTGCGGGTTACAATCTGTGTGAGTATTGGAGTCTTTCAGTTCTGGTTGTTGCTTTTCGTGGCTGGCTACTGAGTCTTTGCACGGTGTCCTGCTGTAGGGTTTCGTAGTTCTCTTATGAAAAACTCGGCGGAGTGCTGAGGAAAAAAAATCGGCCTGGGAGAGTTCACAGAACACGAACAATTTCACAAGGAAGATCTACAGAAGTTCGGGCGCCAGTTAAGGGTGCAGGAACACACTGTGCGTTTTTAAAAAGACTTTATTCAGGCCGAGCCTGTACACTACAACTACATAATACAGAATATTGCTTAAGACTGCTTTACATTGATTCTAATACCGTATTTATATGGAACAGTTACATTGATAACATTGGGGGAAGCTAGATTAGAAATAACACAATAAACAATAACAACTGATTAGACCAATTTAGTAATGGATTGCAAATAAGATATCAGTAATGGACTGGACTAAGTACATAGAAAGATAATATTAGGGAAAGCTAGATAAGACATTACACAATAAACAATAACAACTGATTAGACCAATTTAGCTTTATATGTTGATTAATCATTGAACTGAGTATATAGAAAGTTATAATCTAACTTTCGTCACTCACGTTTCTGGCAATATTGTGAAACCAAAACTTAGGACTGTCCTTCTCGCATAGAAGATTGCTTCCAATAATAGACAATAGTGCAGGAATGTTGTCTTTTCTACCGATATTATAAAATCTTCCAGGAAGTATAGCGGTATACAACTGTCATTCCGCTATTTCCATTGAGGTGTGTTTCACCCTCTCCCACTATGGTATAGAGCTGATGAATAACTAGTTTCTGGTTCCTTTCTCATGACCAGACTTGGAAAAACCTGACTAATGGAATAAGAAAATAGTTATTACAAGTTTGATTTGGTAACGTTATTGGTTAGTGGTTTGAAGAAAAGCTAAAAAAAGTAGAAAAAAGTTATTGCAAATCTGAATTTGACTACCAAAAAATTGATGAATATTGTAAGTTGATACTGCTGCAACCGAAAAATTTCTTGAATATTCATTCTTGAATACAAAACTAGAATTTATTCTGAATACTTATAATTAATTATTATCAATCAGAGTATAAGTATAACATCCAATTGCATTGCTACCACAAAATGTTAAATAAACCTAAAAGCGAGTCAGAGATAAATGCAATGACCTCATTATACTTTTACGATTGCTAAGTTCAATTGGATTTTGAAAAATATATATAGGTACCGTGAATGAATTTTAATTGTTATTGTTCGAGAATGGATCAAGAAATAAAACTATAAAAATGATCCTACATATAATTATAAGACTTACTTCTACAGAGTTACTTGATAGCTTTATAATTATTACATTGAATCACTAGTAGACTTTTATTTTTTACCGTTTTCGGCTAATCAAGTGTCAAAATGAATTATTAGTATTAGAAAGTAAACCTTGATTACCCTAGTAAACCTAAATTACCTTAGTGAACCTTACTTTATTTCCTTATAGCTCATATTGACACTTTATAATGGCATGATTAGCCAAAAGCGGTCGTAACATCAAAGGAAGTAGAAGGGTACCTACTGGTGATTTTTTTTGTGGGAACAGTAGGATACTTTATTACTGGGTTTCTCCATGTTAGGCGATCCTCTTACTTTATAAGACTTATATACACAATACTTGGGAGTCAAATATAAATAACTTAGCCAACGAGAGTAAGTAATACCGCACTCTCGTAAAAAAATATGAAGACTAATTTTGTAGAATCATCGGCACCTTTCTGGGAATATTCACAAACCAAAACTCTTGACTGTTCTTTTTCGTAGAGGAATGCTACTATTCCTTATAATAGACAATAGTGGAAGAATGCCTTTTCTTCTGCTGTCTCCCTCTGACATCCCGCTATTCAAGGGTTGGTTAGGCTATATATTTAGGGAGTGCAATCAATATACCTGTATTGGACTATCCTCTATCCTTCAGTGGGGCGATCTCTCGCACAAGTGGTGAAGTTCGAGCAAAGAACTTCTTAAAGGAAGTACATTGTATTTTGTTAATACTTTGAATACTTAATTCCACTGGTATTTCCAATTGAGATATCAATTATTTCTATCACATTTTTGACTGTCAAAGAATTGATCTCTAATTCCTTTTTTGTTTGAAGGAGATCGTATGACCCAGCAACTCACAGTTTATAAAATAAAATGAGTCAATTTGGCTCTTTTTCTCATGGGAAACTGAAATTTTATTTCATAAATCTAGGAATAATCCATTGGTTGAGAGATTTGAATGTATTATATACATCTATGTGTATTTCATTTATTCATTATAACTGTTAAATTTTTTTTATACAAGCCTTCTTTAAGCAGATGGAAACATTTTTCTAGAAATCTCCATGTATAAGCATTGCTCAGTTTCGTCTTCACCAAAGCCAAGTCCGACGCTGTCGTTCAGCGAGTTTTCCCCAAGGATGAGACCTAGAGCAATCGAATCTTTATATCATAAACCTACTATGTTCCAAATTTCGTGAAAATCGTTAGAGCCGTTTTCAAGATCCGTTAAACATAAATAACCAGATATAAAAATAGCCAGTTTTAAATATTCAGTTTGTGAGCTAATTTGGAGCAGGGGGAATTAACAAAAGATACCACTGAATAGCACCTTTCGGTCATTAACAGGTTTTCAACCAAAGTTTAGTATTAAAAATTCATTGGAGTTGGTCAACAATATAAAGCATATTCCTGTTCTATCATCTTATAAACTTGTGTCATTTGATGTTACTAATTTATTCACTAACATTCCGGTGGGAGAAAGTCTTGAAAGAGCTGAGGGAATAATGAAAGCCTCTATAAATGATCATACACTCAGAGAAGAACTGATAGGATTGATGAAGTTATGCACTCAGCATAATTATTTCAAATTTAACAATAGATTTTTTGAACAAAGAGAGGGGTTGGCAATGGGGTCACCCCTCTCACCACTCCTAGCTGAATTATTTATGGATAAGTTAGAAAGTAGAATCATTGAAAATAGTAATTTCAAAGATTAAATTGTTTACTGGTTTCGATATGTTGATGATATTATTTGCTTATGGAAAGGAAGTAACAGACAACTAGACAATTTTCTCTCCTATCTGAATGGATTACATCAGAGTATAAAATTCACTGTAGAGGTAGAACAGGATTGTGTATTGAATTTCCTAGATTTAAGAATAGATCAATTTTATTATCATGGCGATTCTGTTGCTTAAGCCGCCATTTTGTCACACCGTTGAGGGGGAGGAGACTGTCTAGCTAGGCCAATGGCAGGCGTTCATGCCCTCGACCAATAGCAGTACTCGCCTACTAGTATAAATTCTGCTGCTCTTGTATTTAGTTTTAGTTTATCAGAGATTGACAATGGTGTAATAACCGAAACCGGTCTTTCTAATTATCAATAAATCAGTGGTTTTTTGACAATTTCTTAGTCTTTTTCATTCAATATGAATAATTACCACAATATCAACTTCTCAACTACACAAAAAGAGAAAGTAATGAACTTACTTCGTTACAAATGGAATCTATTGGTGTGCTAATCTAAATGTTGCACTACTTCAATCCTGTGAAAATGAATACCGGTATAATACTTATTCCTAATTGATGGCATCCCCAGTCTCATTGCGCTCAATGATAATTTTAAATGTTACTTTATTGACTCAGTAAGCTCAGAAAGTTATTGCTCAGTTGAATCAGAGCTACGATTAAAAAGATAATTTGGGAATTATCAAGAGGCACTTTTTGTTTTTCACTGGGATTTTCATTTTGTAACATGAAGAAACGCTTGTAGAACAACAATCTGTTAAAATTTTTATGGGAAAGATTTCATGAGGAAAATGAAGTTTTTCATTGACATTATTCTTCGTAACTCAGAACGCCATGATATATCTTGGCATCTGAAGCTGCGTTTATACCAAAGTTATAAACAAAATGTTAATAACTTAATCCTTACAGATTCTCATAGATTGAACGGCACTTGACAAACACATATGTTCATCATGTGTATGACAAGTTATGTTCAATCTAATAGAATCTATAAAATCTATCAGTGTTAAAGCAGCTTTACTCTGTGACTGCCTAAAGTTAATATTAGTCTATCAATTCGAATTTACAATTCGAGACCGCAGCTCGGAAAAAGAAAACGATGATTAGCTCATAATAATATAAAAATAACCATATATAAAAATAACCAGATATATAAACACAGAAATTGCTCGCTCAATATGATAGGATTAGGAAATAATTATTTTTCAGGTAGGTATTGGTTGCTATGGAGATATCTGGATGTTTATCAAATAAATTCATAATAATTAGTTATTATTAAAGATTGTTATTCGAGCTATCAAGTCTTTTCGGTTTTAATTCGGTTTTTCGGTAAGAATTGTGTGTGGAGAGTGAATAACTGTGTTCTAATAATGGAGTGTATATGGAGTAATGTGTAATATTTCTCAACTATGAGGATGAATAAGGTATTTTCTTCATTTTTAATACTCAAAGACCCACCAAAAGTAGGTAACAATAATAACTGGAGAGGATTTTTTTGTAACATGCAATATAATTAGAAGAACAATCAGTTGACATTTTTGGAAATGGAAACTTATTTTTCGATAAAGTGATACTTGTAAAAGCATTGGATTGGGTTTCAAAGACTTCATTACTGTGGACTACAGTACAGTAAAGACTACAATAGACTACATTACAGTCTGGAGTCTAGATGTATTTCTACATTACAGACACTCAACTGAACAAAAAATCCATATTTCAACCTTCGACTAGGAATTCGAAATATGCCTATTTTGGACGTATTTTTGGTATAATTTAAATACCATTCCTTAGCACACGTCCAAGGCATAAACTGACCATTTTTACCTAATTTGAAAAACCGTTTTGGCCATGTGGTTTTTAAGAAGCGATGATGAATAGGTCAGTGGTAGGCTATTTGGCCTTTATATATATTCCATTTCATATTCATATTGATTATTCTTTTGGGTTGAAGATCTAATAAATACTTCTTAGATATATTGGAATAGTTATCTTGGAGTTTGGTAGATATATATTACATTTACATAGAACTCAATTTATTTATTCAAATTTTCTTCATAATTCTATCTATCTTCTATCTAATTCTAATTGGTTACCATCCCATCCCTATCTTATATGATAAACATACTTACCATCGAATTATACCTTTGTGTATAAGATATAAGGCCGTTCTTGGACTTCTCACCCACTCTGTATGTTTCTGTGAATGTGTGAAGTACAACGACTATTGATCTTTCCTATCCATATATTTATAATATCGCAAAAATGTCGTTGATCATTACCCGTCCTGAATATATAGCCTTCTACCATAGCTTCTTTTTTTGCATTTCTATGAATGTGTGGGTTTTTTTTTAATTAAACCAGTTACGGAACAATCAAATTCAAGAGGTTGAGCATAAAAATTTGCTCTAGAAAGCAATAGCAATAAAGATTGAAAAATAATGTTCCTTGCTGTTCTATAGCTGAAGTTATTCAAGATAAGTATTCTCCGGTATTTTTTTTTATTTTGTTTCAACAGGCCACTGCCTTCACGCAACGGTCTGAACTCAGGTTCAAAAACTTTAGTAATGTTCGTGCCGGTGGAATCAGTTTGCTCAGATTTTTAAATCTCGAGTTGAATCAGCTTTGAATAAATTCATATTTAGCGTACTTTGTATGCCGAGCACCCTTAAAAAACTCATCAGCTCTGTTAATCAGCTCATAAGCTAGAGCATAATCCGTACCTCAAATGAAAGACTGATTGAATCAATGAGAGAAATACAACGATAGTAGAAAAGCAATATCTTCATACAAGTGTATGTGAATGTGTGACACCTTTTGAAACTTTTATATAAGTATTTGAATTTATCCACTCCTATGCCATTCAATCTATTATGTATCCAAATCTAACTCCAAATAGCATGAGTAAATCCATCACGTAACCTTAAACATCACTAGGCTAATAAATACTAGTGGAAGATTCAAGGGAAGAAATTGTTTGGCATACTGATCATTTGCGTAGGAAAGCGTACCACAGATTCTGACGAGTTAGGTTATTTGAATAAAAACTCAAGATAAATTAACAATATTTCTATGGAGACACAATGTACCATGGTTGGAGTTGCATCTACAGCTTCCCAATCATAAAATTGTAAATAAAATAAGACTCAAAAAAAGGAATTCACCATCTACAACAAAAGTTTGTTTTCAAAGATCAATTTTTTATTCTCACATCAGTCATTTGCTGTCGCAGAAGAGAATAAGCATAATGTTTAAGAAGGGTACGCGCCACCTTAGTCCTCCGACACACCCAGAACCTGACAGGAGTGGACAGCGACTATCTCATCCATCGACACCGTACGCCAGCGACAGGGAATGACTGTTTTGAAAGAGTCTCGAATTGGCGTGTGCGTTATAGGACAGGGACACACGATCCGGCGACATCGCCGTCCGGCGTTTTCGCCGGACCCGGCGGCAATTAGCATTCAGAACACACGACAGACGGCGAAGCTGCCGTCCGGCGTTTTTGCCGGATCATTTAGATACATTTCAGTATAATAAATGGAGTACAACATTTCAAAATTAACTTACACATATTATGTTGTCGCGTAATTAAAATTATTCCTACCAAATCTCATGAAAATCTATCAAATCATTTGTCTGAAAATGTTGTAATAGCTTGGAACTGTCGTTTAGGCGTATTCAACCTTCTAATTTACGTTTTGCTACAATAAAAAATGGATAAGATACGAAAAAACAATCTTTTACTATTGCGATTGAATTTCCAGCTTGAATTTCACTTTAAATACTGAAATGAAGTGTATCTTACTGGTAATTCTAATAGAACATAATCTCAAGAACTTATGTCGTTGTGCAAAATATCAATGTGAGGACAATGTAGTTGGTGATGATGCTTGAAGCTGAAAATTAGGTCTTTTTCATAATACAAGGAGAATTGTTGTCAGGTGTACCTAGAATATGAGATAGATTGCTATACCTGAACATCGATGTATCGATACCCATCCCTACTTACAACCCTACCCTTGTAACCTACCCTTGTAACCCTACCCTACCCATTTGTAACGTTACAAATGTTAATAAATAAAGAAGTGGCATGGGTGGGGACAGCGCCGTCCGGCGTTTTCGCCGGATCGTGTGTCCCTGCACATATAGTACAATGCCCTGCTACTGCTTTCCGGCGGCAAAACCGGACGGCGAAGTAGAGAATACCCGGCGATATCGCCGGATCAATTTCTCGCCGGACCGGGGTTTTCGCCGTCGCCGGCGTCGCGTGTTCTGCCCCATGCCTTCCTGTGTACTTCTTGCAACCGGACGGCGAAGCTTCGTCCGGCGAAAACGCCGGACGGCGATTTCGCCGGATCGTGTGTCCCTGCACTTAGGCGCCAAAACGGGACACTTTTACATCCGTACAGAAACGACAAAGTCAGACACATCGAATCTCAGACACTTCAAAAACAAGACGGTCAGGTTATACTTCTTGGACGGACTGTACTACGCAGAGCTGTCTGGTTTTCAAACAATGGTATTGTTCTGATGAATCCCCACATGTAGGCTATTCTTAACAAGACCATTGACAATTTATTTCTGAAACCTATCACTCTTTTCTATCCCTTTACGTAGTAATATCAGACGATGACTTATCTTGTAACTGTATAATTCCTATTTATCAGTCCTATATATCTATTTATAAGTCCTATATATCATTCCTATTTTGTGCAGTTGTCTCTCTTTTCTGCAGTTATTTGGAGCTTAAATAATAGAACTATTGGTAAATTTCTTGACTCAAAACGAAAATAACTTCACTTGATAGGTCAATTGTCAAGATTAGTGAGTACACTGAAACTTCTCTATAATTCGTAGTTTTGTCATCAAAAACACTGTAATTGGTATTCCCATAAAGATAAATACACTAATATGCAATAGTAACTGATAACTCCAGTAATGAGTTCATCGAAAATTATGCTACAGTTACTAATAACTCCAGTGATGAGGAGACCAAAAATCACATCAACTGATGAAGTGAATTGGAAAAAGGGTGTTGTGATTTATCATTAGTAAGCTGGAATATTAATTGCATGCAATTACCACAATTTACCCATTTATTCATAAGAGCTAATGCTATTTAAGAATAATCACATATACTGTCCTTAATGCCCCGAATTCAGCTGATTAATATACAAATTTTACATCAACTCGCTTTCGTTAATGTCTGTCTGCCTGTCTAGGTATTGTTTGTTTCCAACATCGCCTATATGTATTATATAATACAACTTGTAATAGCAATACCTTTAACGTTATAGTAATTGGTATTATTAGTTTAGGGATTTTGAATTCTGATTGTGAATTATTTACCCATACGGAGTGAACTTTAAAGTTCTATGGATTCACATAATATAATAATATAACTAGAGACAGCCTTGGTTGAAGAACTCGCTCATGAACAGTTGTATTGATCTCTGAAATCTTTTACAAGTATGTCAAATTAATATTTAACAATATTTTCTAATATTCATTCATAGAGGCTATATTATGAATTAATTATGGGCAATGATGGGATCAGTATCAATGATATAATTTTCTCGTATTTTGTTTAATCAGCCTCGATATTGCAGAGCTTGATATATAATTCGTCACCCTCCAAAATTCGTATTAAATACTTGGTCCCGTAATCTACAAATTATATAGGTTCTACTGTGTTGAATGTAGTCCAGGCCTACTGGAGGGTTAATTACTCGAACATTGAGAATTTTCAATATAATAAAATTATTCAGTATTGTTTTTCATTTTGAATGTCATTTTCAATACTGGAAGATATACAGTTATCATTTCCCAAAATAGCAGGAAAATGTTATTTTTTCATGATTTGATGATTCACATATTTTCATGATTGATTTTTCTACGTTTCAACGACGGGATTTGCTTTTGTCTGTATATGTATGTTGGCATGTTTGTAAATTAGCTTTTGATGATTACAGCTTGGCAATGCTCTCGGTTTTATTTATAACAGGTAATATTGTCATCGTCAATAAACGCCAATCAGTCATTGGCCGTTTCAACACTTACGATCTCTCGTCACGGTACCGGTTTCTTTTTTCCGATGTCCGAAGGGCTAATTGGGGTGACATATTGACAATGAGATCTGTTTATAAATGCTGTACGAGGTCTACTGTTCACAGAACTACTAGCTACAAGTATTCAACTGCAGAAGTCGGAAATAGACATTTCATTTTACTCATGGAAGACACCCACCCTTATCTATCTACTTCACGTCTATGAAGATAACAATATCAAAGAAACAGAGTTGAAAGTACAAAGACATAGAGATGGAAATTTAGAAGTGAATGAATTGTTATAATTCAATTACTGAGGTATATTAAAACTGACTACTTCAGTATTTACCTTATTAATATTACCGCAATCATTATGTTTCAAATTCAAATTTGCGTTGCGTTGCTGTCACTCGGCTGCTCTCTGCACCTATTTTCTCGAATCATGCAATAACTTCAAAAAAATGACGTCAACAAACTTGGTGACTCAACACATCTGTCTCGTTTTCAACTGACAATGGCAAACTCTCTCGATCAGCTGTTTTCAACTGACGATGAAAAACTCTCTTGATCAACTGTTTTCAACTGACGACGGAAAACTCTCTCAGTCAGCTGCTACTCGGTTGATGAATAATATTACCGTACCTAATCATTTTTAAGTTCCCTCATTGAGTTATCCTAAACATGAGTCCTAATCCAAATGATGATTTTCGTATCACAAACTCTATATTTCAAACTATATACTATATTTCAAACTTAATCAAAATCGTTAGAGCCGTTTTCGATTTCCATCAGACATACAAACAAACTAACAAACAGAAATTGAATACGATGATAAATACGTCTGTAGTAACATCCATATGGGGACATCTGTTATAGTAGACTGCACAAAACTAATCCGATGTTAGTTGGAAGAGCTGAGTACCTCCTCAACCCTTACCATAAACTTTGCCAATTCTTCAGGTGTACTGTATTATGAAAATAGCAATATTAATTCTTACTTATAATCAGCTGCCTAGGGGGCCTAGGCCCCCCTCAAGGATCAGATAAATAATGAAAATGCGGGTCTATCTACACGAATCCTTAATTATGTATACGAATATTAACAGAGTCTCATAATGATTTAATACTTTTCTTTATCAGCAGTAGTATAATTCCTTCTACAGTATCAACAATGTAGCAAAATTGCCTTGAAAGTATGGATACGGGTACAGAGTAATAAATAATATATTTTTCTCTGTGGTATAGTTTGAATACAGAATGGGTACACTTATTGAATAAATTTCAATGTGAGAATTAACAAGTTGCAAGATGTCACAGTGAAAGCAAAAGAAAGGGCACAATCAGACAATCAAAAATGTATGTAAAGGGTTGTTGAGAATTATGGGAACAGCTTGATGTATCTTTAGCTTTCTAACTGAAAGTTATTTTCCAATTAGAATATGATCCCCAATTAAATTGTCATTGTAAAAGAAAAATTTATCTTTTTCCATGATTTTTAAGAAATCTGTTTCAGTGTATTCCTACTCTAGGGCCTCTCTGTAGACCCATATTTCTAATAAATATTCCATGATTGAATTTAATAACTAATAATGTATATGTTTGTATTGATACTTCAACCACATTTGTATAAAATTGGAAAAAATGAAGCATATAATAACATCTTCTAATGTAACATTTATGGGGAAAAACCCAGGTCCCTCTATCCTTTGGGGGTATTCCCCCCCCCCAATACCTCTTGGTTTTTGCCCACCCTTTAGCAGTTTGGTGAAATGGCACCACTGAAGTTGAATGAAATCAACTTCAATTATTGTATGGTAATTGTATGGCAAGATTACGATACTTATGAGCTCTACTTTGAAATGGATTGTGAAACACGATAATTGTACTGGAATGTAATAAACTGTGATATTTTCATTATTATATAAAAGCAATTAAGCCATTCATTTCAATCATTGAGAGAAAAACCAATAAGATGCTCATATTATCTTCTCAAATCCTAATACATTAACAATACACTACCGGTAATTCACGTGTAAATAATACTAATGTGGTCGATTTCAATGAACATTAAATGAAATGTTTGTATTCTTCTAAATGTCTATACTTGAGCATTCTGTTAATTTCGAACAGAGATCACTTTTACGGAGTTTTCTCAGATGATGCAGCAATCACTGAGGAATATCCAACACATAACTCAATAATCCAGGAGAGAGTCATCTAAAATTAAAACTATTAGTGCAATATTGCTAAATTATTAGTGTTTTTCAATAAATTATTAATCCCATACATGTCTCTTAATTAAATGATAAGTTATGGAGTTCCAAATATTATAATATTTTACGCATTCCCATTTTTCTTTTTTTTATATTTGAATCGCTTCATTTGGGTCACTCGTTGTTTAGTCGAATATAGTATTTAATAGTATTATTCAGGTATATCTATCACATAAATCTCTCTCAGCAGCTACTATATAAACGCTTAAAATAGGTTGCTAGGGAACGATAATGATAAGAATATGTGATGTATAATCTATCCTGTTCTAGGCGAGCAATATTTCTGTATCACAGATATACAAAAACTTCAACACTAAAATGTGAATATCTTTGAAACGGTTTGATATATTTATGAGCGATTTCCACCATTCATTGTCTCTTGAAATTCTTTATTATTTGAATCTTGTATTGAAACCTTCCCATAGAAAATTTTTGATTCAATGTGGCGGAACGAAGATCGCAGACAAAAATTATTTTGAAGCTACCTACAGAATTTTTTTCCAATTTGAATAAGAATCCCAGTGGAGCCCACTATTATATTATCTTTGGAAAAGGAACATTAAGCTGTTTTCCTATTAATATTACGCTGTAGGCCTACGTGAATCCATAGGACCTCATAGGTTTCTCCGTATGGGTAAATGATTCAGAATCAGAATTCAAATTTTGTTAAATCAATAATACCAACGACATAGCAACTGCCATCACAATTTGTATCATTAATATTACGCGTATGCTACTCAAGGATAATAGTCAGGCAGACACACAGGAGCAAGTTATTCTGTCTCATGCAGTACTTTCAATGTTACTTTTATATCCTGAAAAAGGATGAAGAAGTGAGTAAAATATTTTGTTGTTCAACGAACTTGACCTGTAAAAAGGTTCGAAGAGTGCGTGTTCAAAATTTGAAGCTGATCGATCAACTCTTTCTAAAGTTATTGTAGTGCATTCAAACAAACAAGCAAACCCACAGACTGGCAACAACTTTGAACTTGAGTAAAAAGTAAGAACTTGCTAACGCTCGTTCAACAAATATTATTGACACAAAGAGATTTACAAATCTAGGCATGGGAAAGTCAAATTCAAGATAGGTTGTAGATAATTATTTCTGAAGCATTGTATGAAATAATAACAAAACCCTAAGGGGTTTTGAAGAAAGGAGAGCATTAGCACACAACCGGGTAAGAGGGAGAGTTAGAGAGAGAGAGAAAGAGAGAGAGAGTGTTAGACAGAAAGAGAGTGAGAGTGTGTGTGTGTGTGAGTGTTAGACAGAGAGAGAGTGAGAGAGAAAGGCGCAGGAGTGATGGAGAGAGGGTGATCGAGGGTGAGAGAGAGTGAGTGGGAGAGAGTGAATGAGAGAGGAAGCAATAGAACTGAATAAGGTTGAGATGAGAGACAATGTCACGCAGGAGTATTGTCCAATGGTGGTCACACACACACTTCTAGTCACACTAAGTTCTAAAAAGAATATTTCAAAGAAAGTACAGTCTGTTCCAAAATTGAAACCAGTTTACTTCCAAGCTATTCTGCCAGCTTATCTGACAGAAGCGTCAAAAGCTGATAGCGACAACCAGAGACTGTTTTCCAGGTAGAGAAATTAGTCACTGACTCGCCCCGTCAAAACAGGACACTTCTTTTTCAGCACAAGAACGACAAAAGTGGCCACCGCCAAAACAAGACTGATTTTCAGTGCTAGGATGGATGTGTCTGACTTTGACGGTGGTGTATCCTGACATCGCCCCGTTTAAGAAGCATCACATTAGCGACCTTCTCTGAAGCAAAGTAATGACTGGGCTGAGGGAGTGCAGTGTTGAGCTCCAAGAAATCTCATTTCAAGGATTTCAGACTGTCTCTGTTAGAGCTCTGTACTTTTAAAATTAATTATAACCGGCCCACGTTTGTCCTCCTACGTTTTCGAAGGAGGATTACTGTAGCTGTCAAGCCTCCAGCTGGAAAGAGAAGAAAAGACTAAAAATTGTCTCTACTCAGAAGTAACTGCTACAAAAGTTATTTGTTTGAGAGTGTTAAAGTTGGATGGAGCGATGGTCACCATTGGCAAATCTACAGAGAATACAAACTTGCAACTTGCAACTTGGTCAACGTTCAACTGAGTTCTTGATTTGACCAGAGATGCTGCTGATGCTGCTCACTCATAAATCTGGTCTGTGCTTTTTGCAAGTAGTTTCAGCTGTTCAACTAGTCGGAAAAGATTTCTCAAGTTTTTTTCCTGATAAACTTTTCGCAGAAATCAAAAGTTCTCAGTTCGTGAGTATGAGTTTTAATGGCAAATCCCGTACGTTGAGACTTCCCAACTAAGTGCTTTTACTCGTTTGCATGTGAAACGAATTATCGTTAACAGGGAGCAGCAGAGTTGCGTAAGCCTAAATATTATTGTCGATATTGAAGTTTTTCAGTTTATCTCCTGTTACATCTTGTGAGACCGGACTCTCCAATAGAATTATTCTTCCCACCTCATAGATATCTGAAGAGTTAGTAGAAGATCTCTAAATACTGAAGGTTTGGTCATTGGGACTTGATAAACAGCAAACTTTCTCTTTCTATCAAATTTTATCTTATCTTAATTTTATCTATCTTATTCTATTTATCAAACTTCAAATTTTATCAAGTGAATTGAACTTGAACTGATTAAAATTTGGGCAACAAATAATCTGTAAAATTTAATTGCATATTCTAGAGTCAAGAGAACGTCGGTAAGGTTTCGCTAGGCTAACTGATCTGGAATTTCAATTTTTCACGAAGGAACTGTTGGACTTCACTTATTCTACTACTACAAACGGATAATCAGGGACTTGGTTAATTTGGAGTTAAATGCGTCCCCATATAATCACTATTGGAACTTTACTATTGTTGACTCACTGATATTATCACTAAACAATCTGACAAACTTCTATATTCCAAAAATTTCTGAACAATCACTTCTCATTTGAATTTATCCACGAATACAACAAAATCGAGAGGCCATGGCTATCTCTGGATTCCAATCTGATCCCGGCTGCAGCTTGATTGGAACTGACTTTTATTCGAAAATTATCTTCCCCCTCCACCAACAAGACGATCGTTTACGTAGATTCAGAGTATAATTCTGTGAACTTGGCAATTATCATCATGGGAAAAGGAAATGAAAGTTAGAAATATTCCCAAATACTAGAGTATCTTCCATCGCTATTGGAAATAAAGTTCCATGAAAATACCTCAACCCTGCATAAAAATGGTGGTCCGAAATTGCGTCGGACGAAATGGTCGTCGAAATGGTGGACGCAAAACACCTCGTCCGAAGCAAGTTGGCAGAATCTCAATGTGAGTACATTATTTTTAACGGAAAAAATAATTTCTCACAATGAAATATCACACAGAAAATTCTACAACATGTTAGTTGATCACTAAAGCCTTATTGATAAAATCCTTATTTTAAAATTTTCAAATAAACCAATGAATAAATCAATCTCGAAGAGCACAAACTCATGATAATGAATCATTATTTTCAATAATGATAATATTATCATATAGAATACCATATCATGAAATATCACCATCACAAGACCTTTCAAACCAGTGGCGTTTTCTGCCCAAAATTGTTAGGCAAACTCTGAATCACCTAGGAAAAATTCAAGCCCAAAATAAAATTTAACTTTAATATAAAGTGCCAGGGGAGGTGGGGATATTCAAGTTTTTTTTTGAGTACGGTATAAGTTATTTCTCAAGAACCTATTGAAATTCGAATAAAATTGAAAATTAAATATTGATATGATATTTTCCAAGGTGATACAATATATACAATGCAAAACAATAACTATTATTACTAATAACTTGATGATAGTTCAATGCAAACACTTTTCATACTGTATAATTGTGTTTGAAGTGTCTAGTGGATAATTTTTTACTTTGCTGATTCATATATCAAAATTGGGAATTGACCTACCTTTAGAAATTAATTCTTTTTTCATTCAAAAGTTTAAGAAAATTCATTTGACACAAAACACACTATAATACAATCACATTTATTATTATTTTTCAAATTCATTGCTTTCACTTTTCACAGTTTTCTGTGACCACATATTTGAAAAACCAAGTTAAACTAACAGAACGGTTGGAACTTGGAAGACGTAAACAGTAAACTTACGAAAACTAACCTCAAATTATTAGGAAACCACCAACCACCACCAACGTGTTTCACAGCATGTTGGGGTCGGCCATCTTGATCTGGTTTAGATGTAGGCAACAGGACTACCACTATTAGGCGGGATGGTTGTATGCAATTTTGAAATAGCTTACTTGTGTAGTCTATCAATTATCATTCTCATTTATGAACTGTTTTGGATCATAAAAAAACACTTTCACTTCTGGATAGTACGGAATTTTACTAGAACTTTCTATAAATTGTGACGAACTGCCAGATGGATAATATAAATCGATTAGTTTACATTGATGCTTTGAACATAACCAAACTTTCATTGCTCCAACAGGCATGTCATATTGACCATGGTCATAGTGATACAACCTATAGATATACAGGCACTGTAAGCTCGCTTACACTATAGCGCTACGACTGTAGGCATCCAGATCCTGTGAGATAGGTTGCTGCAGACGAATAGAAACTTTCAGCTAGAGCACTAAGTTCAAATCTCCATTTCCAAAATTATGCTGGCTTTATATACAAATATTAGCAGAACTTCCGAGCAATCTTGGAGATTGTATAATTTTTATTTAACTATCTTCATGGCCAATGCAAGCACTGCTTTCCTCGCTTATATATAGAGAAAACGCCACTGTTTCAAACCCACGCTGGTTAATTGTAATTTCGAGAGGAACATGGTTACCGTAGGTACTTATTGTAGCAGTTAAAAAAATCTGCTGGATCATTTCAGTTGTATACAAGCATATCATCTATCCACTTATTTCAAATATACAAATTCAATCTCTATAAATAGATTTTTTTTCAGTACAAACCTAATGGAACATTCGAAACTGTACAACTTTCACGGTGGCTGTCATTGATTTTGTAATTTCCCCATAGAAGGATATTACTGCAATTTGTAATTTCTGCAAAGTTGATTTACAGTATTCTTTTTCAATTGTTTATTATATATTTTAGTTGATCATTCCTTGAGTTCATATGATGTTAAGAGTTTAATAATTATATATTACCAGAGTGTTCGAGGGTTAAGAACGAAGACTAATTCTTTATTTGAATCAGTATTGAACAGTAACTCCCGATTATTGCGTCGACTGAAACTTGGCTACATGATGATATATTTGATAACGAGTTTATTGATTCTAGATATTTAGTTTAGCGAAGTGATCGTTTTGATAAAAGAGGAGGTGGTGTTTTGTTAGCAATTTATAAGAAATATCCAAGTTATATATTGTTTTCATCTTCTACATCTGAATGTAATTCTCTTACCATCAGAGTAAATATGAATAATTCCAACATTATTATTAATGTTGTAACTTTCGACCAGTATGTGATAAACAAGTTCATTTTGATTTTTATCCCATGTTTGAGAATGAAATATTTTTTAATGATAATTTTAGATATATTGTACTGGGGGATTATAATTTGATAAATTTTTATCCAGAATTTATATATAACAAACTGATAGCATTATCTAATTTCATGAATTTATCAAATTTACAATTGTTTATTAATAAAGTGAATTCAACTGGCAGAGTGTTGGATTTTGTTCTATCAAGTATAGGAGTTGAAGTTCATCAGGAATTAGATGCTTTAGTAGCTGTTGATTTGTATCATCCACCATTGAATATTGTGGTTGAGATACCAAAGAGCCGTTTTATAGTTGCTAGGCGTGAAAATAAAATATGCCTAAAAAAATATTATGTATTAAGAAGAGCTAATATGTCAGAACGTGAAAAATTATTGAATGAATTTGACTGGAGTCAGTTATATGAATTAAATGATTTGGATATAGCAGTTGGATATTTTTATAAAATGTTGTTCGAATTGTTTGATCTATGTATACCATTGAAAGCGCTGAGCCCTGAAAAGAAATATCCAATTTGGTTTTCTCACGGAATAATAGGGCTTTGCAAGAAGAGGAATAGATTAGCTGAAAAAAGAAAAAGATCACATTTTTTTAATGCAGTTTTCAGAGAAGTTCGTGCAGATCTTAAAATTGAAATAATGTAGCATGTATTAATTATATTCGGAATGTGGAGAATTCAGTTTCTATAGATGTAAATTCTTTTTGGACATATGTAAAATGTTTGAAGTCTAAAACAAAAATTTTGAATGAGATGACATATTGTAATGTTAAATATGAAGGTAAAAATATTCCAGATGCTTTTGTAATTTTTTTCAAATCAGTGTACAGGGAGGAAGATGTTAAATTCAACATTGAAGATTTACTCAAAGATAATAATACTTTTTCTCAGACTGTAGGTTTCAATGTAGGAGAAGTGAGTGAGATAGATGTAGCTAACGCTTTCAAAGATTTGAAGAATAAAAGGAGTAGTGGTCCAGATGGAATACCTTACTATTTCTTCAAAGAATTGAAGAATGAACTAAGTTTGCCATTATTGTATATATATTCAATTTGTCAATTAGAAGCAATCAATTCCATTTTCTCTGGAAAGAAGCTAAAATCACTCAAATTTTTAAATCAGGCAACGAAAATGAGATTAGTATTTTTTAGGCCTGTAGCCATTCTTAATAGTGGAGCTAAAGTCTTTGAAAATATTATATATGAGAAGCTAATTGAATATACTGAATGTTACATCAGTTTCAAACAACATGGTTTTCATCCACAGTGATCTACAGAATCAAACTTATTATGTTTTTCACAGTTTGTAAATAAGGCTCTCGATAATAAGGGTATTGTTGATGTAGTGTACACTGACTTCAAAAAAGCGTTTGATTCTGTATTACATGATAAGTTACTACTTGAGTTATATGATTTTGGATGTTCGAATGGTACTGTCAAATTTTTTACTTCCCATTTAAATAATAGAGAGTCTTATGTATTTTTTCTTCAAAAAAATTCATTGCAAAATCAGGTGTACCACAAGGTTCAAAATTGGGTCCATTTTTATTCACTATTTCCATCAATGATGTCGCTAACCTCTTCAAATCTGAAGTGTTACCATATGCAGATGATTTAAAGATTTTCAAGGAAATTGAATCTTATGAAGATAATTTACTTTTGCAAACTGATTCAGACTATTTAGATAATTGATGTATTGAAAATGAATTATTCTTAAATATTGAAAAATGTGAGGTTATGTCAATTTCAAGAAGTAAAAACAGAAATTATTTTCCATATAGATTAGGTCAGCAAACATTAGAATTTAGGAGTCATTTTTTACTGTGAATGGAGCTTCCGTAATCATATTGAAAAAAATATCAATAGTAGTTTCAAGATTATTGGTTTTTTGAAAAGGTCCTCCAAGTCATTTGAAAGTGTTGAAGCAATTAAAGTATTGTATAACAGTTTAATTAGGAGTGAACTTTAATATTGTAGTACTATTTGGCCTCCTATAGCTAAAAAATATGTATCCAAGATTGAAAAAGTTCAAAAGTATTTTTTAAGATACGTTTATTATAAAGTCAATGGTGTGAGTTGTAGTAGAGATTATTATCCAACAATGTTATTGAGAGAAATTTGTGAATTTGATAGTTTAGAGCTAAGAAGAAATGTTGCCTTGCTATGTATACTACATAAGTTGTGTAATAATCTATTAGATTGTCCGGATTTGCTTGAAAAGTTATTTTTTGTTGTACCAAGGTCTATAGCATTCAGAGTCAATAGAACATTATTTTCATATTATAAAACCAAATACCACATGCTTTCAAAATTCTTCATTTTTAATTATGCTCCAACTATTCAATGATAACATGTTTGGAAACTGTGATATAAATATAGATTCTTTACCGGAATTTAAAAAGAACTGTATTCTTAACCTTCCGGCAGTCACGCTGTTGTAAAAAGTATAACAGTGTCAGTTTTTTGTTGCACAAAACTATCGGATGGGGTGGTGTCAGTGAATGAGTCACCTATGCATTCTAAAACTTTCCCCCCATCACTCCACTGAGTTGCAGTATCAACCTAGCAATGGTTCAGTCTTTAGGTGCCATTTAGTCGCGACAGTGCATAAGTCGCACTGTGCATAAGATAGGGAAAGACTGTATACGGGGACTGTAAACGACGAACCAATGACACAGAATTGATGGCTTTGCTTGATGTACCTTATTGGGCTATGAAAATTGTAATCATCTAAATGTTCATAGGCGTAAAATAATCCAAGAAGATGGAAAAAGTAATTATACAATTAATTAATATGTTTCAACAGTAAACAGAGTAAATAACACTTGGAAAATTGGATGTTGTAAAAAATACAACACGCGACTGCTCGTGTGATTGAGTACAGCGCGACTACCGGAATGTTAAATTGAGATAGTGTAATTTGATTTCTGTTACCAAGCTTGAACTGTTTTTCGTTAATTATGTATTTCAATGTAAACCGTTTTGGGTGTATCCCGTGGCTTAATTTTGTATATACAGTGTATTGTAAATATTTTCGGTGAATGAATAAATATAAATGACTGTTTTGGTAGAGAGTTACTGAAAATTTTACTATCAGTATTCTTCCAAACAATAGATATTGATAATAATTATGTTTGAAGCTCTGCCAATTTATGTAGACACAAAACAATATTATATTGAAGGAATTTCTGTAAAGGTGACTACTGCTTTCATCTCTCTGTATCATGTTTCTATCAACATATTGTTTAAAAATCACAATCATGATTAAGATTTTGGAAGAAAGAGAATATACATTCTGAGAGACAAACTTTGAACCCTTAAAAACCACCCTTAGAGTTAAAATATTGCCAATATCACTAAGACTTTTCAGTGTGCACATAGGACCTATGAGGAAACTATATTCCAAGATTTGTTGTTATCCATCTAGCTCTAGTAGTTTTTCCAGAAATCGTGATTAGTGGGTGATTGAGTTAGTTAGTCAGTGATTCAGTAAGTTCAGAATTTATAAGTACAGATAATATATCATGTCTAACACTCATAGCAACAAAATGTTTCTTCTCTCTCAAACTTTTGAGAATTTTGTTTATCTGTTCGGGAATATAACTCATAAGACATTCAACAGATGTGAAAAAGGTTATCCACACTTTCCACCAAAATAATATATTCCTCTAAGGAGAGCTTAGGTGGACATCACCCGCAAAAAAGGGCGAAGGCAGAGTGATAGAGCTTGAAAGTCCTAGCTCCGCCCAATAAAGGATATACTTATCTATTCCAGTACAATTCCAATTTGAAGTTATTTTGACAAATAATTTCGTGTATCGTCTCTGATAGAACATAATCAGCATATCCAGCATGTTTTCTATGAATAATCCCTGTGAAAATTCATGTTTTCTTCATGCTAAAACGTGTCAAAATCATACGTCATATGGGTGTGTGTATGGTTACTTTAATTAATGTAATAAAACTTCAGTCACTACCTAAACCAGTGATGTGAAAGGTTGTCCGCCAATCTATATTAATTTGGGAATGCAATATCGAATACAATATTGGCAGAATCCGTTCACAATATTTGACAATATTGCAACAGGCGACCTCTAAAAACAGAAATCTCCTTCAATTCGTTGATAGGGCGTGAAATTGTACCATACAACAGTAATTACTAACTCCCCCACACACCAACTCAACACCCCTCCACCTCCTCTAACCATAGTTTCCTTCTATTAGGATTCAAATTGGACTTTGTAAACTTGAAAATCGGTTCACTGACTACCCTTTCATGACAGTAAACAAATTTTTTTATTTGATGATGAAAGTGTTGAATTATCGATTCATGGTTCGCATTAAAAGGTTTTAAGCGTAACGAACATTTTTTTTTTTTATTAATCTGATCGATGTTTCTTATTAATACTGAGTTCACTATTAATACAAATGCTAGGATATCTCACCATCAATGTAATGACAAATAGAATGTGATTTTCGAAACTGCCTAGGGGGCACGAACCCCCTGCCTTTCTTTTAGTCATAAACAATGCATGCAGAACAATAGAACAGTACCTATCTGTAGTTACGGAAAAATCCTAGATGTGGCAGGAATTCAACTCGACATGGATGAATTCTATACAAATTCAATAATTTCATATCAAATTAGATTACATCACATATCAGATTGATGGCCCACACCTCGTACGTCTCAAGTTACATATTCAGTATTCACCAATGAATTGAGCGCAGTGTATTTGTCCCAGCTTCCGCAGTATCTCCAAAACCTTCAATGAATGCTGAGCTAATTCTAATGCTGGAGATGTATGAGCTAAGGATTACAACTTAGGAATGTTTGAAATATTCATTGTTATTGTAGGTAAACGAAAAATTTGAGCATCACGGGAAACCTCTTTCTCTCTTAGGGAAATTGTCAATCTATTGCTTAGCCCCACGGGGAGAAAGAGTTGCACTTTTGACCCCACATGACTTGTCATAGATGCCCAGACCCCAAACAACTATTTCTCATGAGAAAATAACGTAAAATACATTTCAGATTAACATAATAATGATAATCATGTACTCATTCTCATTCAACTCTAGTTTAGCGATTTCCTGCTTCACAGTATCTTACATGAATTGAATCCTTATTCTTTTTATTACTATGTCCTTGATCTTTTAGGCTGTATTACCGCTAGCTTTTTTAATAAACTCATTTTTTTGGAGAAGTTGAGTGGAACTGGAATTCAATGAAAGCCTCATACAGTCCAGGATAGCTGAATGAAACATCTTCAGTATTTCTTCCTGATTCCGAGAAGTTATATGGGTGGGCTCACTTCCGTCTACTCGACTAACACTCACACAAACACAAATATTGTCTGAATACATGACTACAGATATTACAATATGAATCAATTTTCTAGCGAGCTCTCGGAGAAAATGCCTACCTGCTTACATGGTAGGTTCAAAGGTGCGGAGAAAACGAGGTTATTGCATTTTTCGCCAGAAAATTGAGTTACATAGAAGTTCGTAGCACTAAAGCCTATTAGGAGAATTGAAGAAATGAATATGATATCGCATTTTCCTCTGACATTTTCAGAATATTTTACTTCTCGCTACTATATTACTTTGGTACAGCTGTTGAAGAGAAAAGACAGTGATAGATACGGCATTCGAATTTACCTGGATGATAGATGTAGAAGGTGGATAATAAATCCTATTTTCCAATTCAAATTCATTTATCCATCAAGAGAATATTTACGGAATTATAGTGGAGAATAGAATGATATCAGGGGACCGAGTTTCGATCTGGAGTACAAAGGCGTAAAAACATTTACTACGAAAGAAGAAATTATAATATATTCATAGTTCATACAGAAAGGTTCTATCTAATCACAGTGAATTGAGATTAATTCCCAGAGGAATGCAAAGATTCCTTTTACAAAGGCCCGGTTGCACAAAAGCCGGTTAAATTTTAGTCCTGATTAACTCCATCAAATCAGAGAAAACCATTTCAAAAAGATCAGTTCTACTGGATCTAATCAGGATTAAAATTAAAACGGCTTTTGTGCAACTGGCACTAACTACGTGATTAAATGATTACAGAAGTTCAACTGCTGAGTCATAATTTCGTCTCAGTCCCACACACATGCACTCACTCACTCACTTCCATCATCAACAGACGACGAAATTGTCAACTGTTTTTCCAAGGAATAATCATTATCCTTTTAATGTCCTTCAGCGAGTTTTCCTAGGGATGAGCCCTAGTGCAATCGAATTTTTACACTAAAAACCATTATTTTATACTATAAAATATGCTCTGAATTTCGTGAGAATCGTTAGAACCGTTTTCGAGCTCCAGTGATATACAAACATCTAAACATACAAACATCTAAACATATGAACAGAAATTGTATAGTATATAGGATAATTGTATAATAGTATAGGATACTACCTGCGTGAATGATTATTGTCTGTGTGTAGGAAGGCTTTGAAATAAATCAGATAGGAGAATACACTGGTTCGAATAAAGCGAATTATGATGATAAAAATAGCTTTGAAATCGAAGGAGATTTTGATGTTTAATAATACATCATAATAACATTTTATAATAAAATGTGGTCCCATTCCAATTGAGAAAAACTACTTTCTGTCACTCCAAAACTTTTGTCCGCCATCTTGGATTCGTCATAATGGATCCAACTTCATTTTGAATCCAGCATCATTTTGAATCCAAGTTGATTTTTCAAATGGGAACGTGGTCATACGATACATGATTTCGATACAGAATTACAAAATAAAATTGATGGCGGAACTCGCATATAAATATCTCTAACCGTTATGATGATCTCATCATTTTAATATACTAATAAATTATACAAAAATGGAATAAATTAGTACTTACATTGGATAATCAAGTGTTAGTGAACACTAATAGTAGCCTCCACTCAAAAATTCAACACTTTCAACAAAAACATTTTTCATAGCAAATTTGTCAACGTTATAGCAACTGCTATCACATGTAGTATTATCAATTACCTGTATGTACAGTCATACAATAGACAGGGAGAGACAGACGTTAACGGAAGCGAGAACTTATGTTGTGTATTATTCATCTGAAATAATAGTGAGCTCTCCTATTTTTAGGTTTGTTCACTCCGAGTCAAGAGAATACTATTTAGAGCGAGTGTTTACTATAGGAGAGAATTACTTGATCAAGAAGAATTACAGTAACTATATTACCATATAGGGTGATATATTTACCCTATAGCTATGGGTAAAAGAGTTACTATAGCAAGAACGTACTAAGTTGAGTATACTAGTTTTATTCACTTGGCCCACTGGCCCATGTTTTTTTTGCTGTGATTTTATTAATGGAAGAAAAGGAGAAAGGTATTAAGTTAGTTTCTTATGTCTTACATCATAATCAAAATTCATTTGATTCACGTCCATTCTCGGAGAAGGATATTCAAGGCTACTATTAGAGATACTATACAGATAGATTGAAAATTGACAGAGAGGAAGTAAGAGAGAGTGAGAGTGAATCTATAAATAATTAATACCCTAGGGGCTATTTTATGAGTAGAACTCCTCCTTCAGTTCTTATCCGATTTTGGCCTCATTTTAAAGGGCATACTCTGAAATTATGCGCTCAATGTCTGTTAAGGGCTAATGTGATGAGGTGGAGAAGGATGATAAGAAGAATGGGAAGGAAATGGATTAGGCGGAGGAGATTGACAAGAAGATGAAGGATGGTAAAGAAGAGTTTGGAATTGAATCCATCAAACAAGATTGTGATTTATTTGTGAAATTTAATTCAAAGAAATCTAATTTAGTTCCTATAAAATATTTCTCGGGTTCGAGAAACAGTTCACCTAGTCCTAGTATGTCTTTATGAGCGGCGGAGTAAACAAAGAGAGAGTGAGTGAGTGTATGAGAGATTAATTGATTGAGTACTTTATTTATGTAGATTACAATATATACTGGCTTATACACTTATATACAATAGCTTACAATACAGCAAAACTATGAATGAATATACAAAATATAAATTAAGGAAATAATAACTATTGATCTGTATATCATATGAAAAAAATAATTTGTAATAACTAAGATAAAATAGATAATATTGTTATGCATCTACATAAATTGGCGGAGCTTTGGACGTATCAATGTCCATTCTTTGGCAAGAATATTCTTCCCACTAACTCTCTACCAAAACGTTAATTTCGTTGATTCAACTGATTTATTTAAAAATGAAAATATTGTAAAAGTTTCAATTAGTATGAAGATTTGAGCGAAAAAAACAGAAAATTAATAAAATTAAATGATTATATAAGTAAGTAAGATCAAATCATTAATTATTAAAATGGAGTAGGCTGAAAGTAGATCAGGGTAATCAACTTTCAGTAATATACAGCGATATATGCAGTGGATAATTGAAATAACATGCGTTTATATAATATATATATATATATATATATATATATATATATATATATAATATATATATTTACAATTTATTCTATAACAGGTTTATAGGTTTGTATTTGTGGAATGGGTGGGGGATGGTTGTCATGTGATAATTCTAGGGCTGGACAGTTTCAGTCATTTGCTCCAAAAGATATTTTCTTAAAGTCAGGATGAAGCTCGCTCGGCTCTCGATGGAGCTGATAGTAACGGGAAGTGCATTCCATGCTCGACAGGCACTTATTAGAAAGGATTTTGTAAAAATAACATAGAGAGAGAAATAACAGAGAGAGAGTGAGAGAGAGAGAGAGATTGATTATATGCCTTTATTAGGGCGGAATTAGGACACCTGGTCCTCTCTGCCACACAACCCTTCACAAAAGAAGACAAATATACATAAGAACAGAAAAAATAGATTACGTATCATGTAATAAGATTACATAAAATTAATATAAGTAAATAGAACTCCTAATCAAAATACAATAACATATAATAAAAGAGAATTTTAAACTTTATTTATTTATACAATTGGAAACAATATTTCAAATCCCACTAGATAAATCTTATAGGAAAACCTATCAGAAATGAAGAAATGAAGATCTAATCAAGTTGCCATTCACTCACACATGCACACAAAACAACCCTAAAAACAAAGATTTTACAAGTATAATAATTATCATAAAACAATATAAGATGAAATATTTTTGTATCTGTAGTTGCATAAAAGGTAGAAATGAGTGAAATTCATGTAGATTGATACAATGTAAATAGACGATGAAAATAAAGCTGAACCCGACCCAAGCCTAATCTGTGCCACCAGATCCCAGCCAATTCAATACCGCCGCGCCAAACAGAGCTCGATCGCAAATACTCTTCACAGTTGGTGGCAACAGATTCCAGATCCGGCAAGCTGATACATGGCATGATCTATTATAATCATATGACATCAGTTCAGTCTGAGATTTTGATGAGAAAGGACGTAGTTCTATCGAGCTCCCTTATCGCCAGCTTATCTATAACGAGCCAGTTTATTCCGTCAAGATGAGTAACTGTATTAAATGTTCGAAATCGGTTTCTAGGTCTTCTAAAGACAAAGTTGAATGTCAGGTGTGCCGAACTTTTTATCACGGGTCATGTGTGGGACTGGGTGATGCCGAAATTAGTGTTCTTTCTGAGCTGGGAAAAGTGTGGTCATGTGAGCCGTGTGGTCGCGAGCGTCGCTTGAGCCGTAGTTTGAGCGACGGTGACTCCGTCCTATGTGATGTTACATCTACTGATAGTATAAAAAATATGATTAGTTCATTAAGTAAGAAAGTTGATGATGGACTAAAGCGTCTTGAAAAAGATCTCGGTGCTTCACTTGATTTGTGTCACAGCAAGCTAGATGAGAGCTCCAAGTTGTCGGCGAACCAGCTCCTTCTTATAGAGAAGCAGAATGAACTGATTGAGACTCTTCGTGTAGAGAATCTCGGTCTCACCAAAAAAGTGGCTGAGTTGACGGAGCGTTTGGATGACGTCGAGCAGTATTCTAGAGCGAATACTTTGGAGATCTACGGTGTACCTAGCTCCATAAACGAAAATGTTGCACAGACATTATTGGTGTTATTTACAGACATTATTGTTATTGGTGTTGGTAAGGCATTGGATCTGGCAATTACTGAGGACATGATTGATGTCTGCCATCGACTCAAACAGCTCGATAATCGGCCGTCATCGGGTATTATTGTTCGATTTGTTCGCCGGACTGACAAGGAGCAGTTTCTTGCTAGACGTCGCATAAAGAGAACTCTGTCAACACGACACTTGGGTCTATCTACGGACTCTCCTATCTACGTGAATCAGTCACTCAGTCAACGTCGAAGAGTTTCATTTGCTAAAGCTAAAAAAAATAAAAAATGATTGTGGTTTCAAGTTTTTGTGGGTCGATAGAACTGGCAACATCAATATGAGAAAAGTTGAGGGCTCTGTGATTCATACTATCAAATCTGATAGCGACCTTGCTAAACTGTCAGTGTCGGTTACGAACGTTGAACCAGGTAATTCTGTTAAGTAGATAAGATTACAAATCGACAAACTGTTATTACTATTATTCCATTTTATCTGCACTACCGTTGCTGCTGTGTTTGATTATTACTTTTATTGCATCAATAATGGATTGTACTCCTATTCTCTTGTAAAATGTCCTTATTGTGTCATTCATGTTTTTGTCTCTCACTCTCTATTGTGCCCTTGTCTGGTCTGAGTTATTAATGAATGGTGGATGATTGTAGTGTTTTAAATTTAATATATCAGAATACGCGAGGATTGCGTACAAAGTCTCAATCACTTTATCAGTCCGTCTCGGCTGAGTGCTTCGATTTTATCGCCTTATCAGAGACATGGCTTAATGATGAGATAAATGATGGGGAGCTGTTTGATGCTCGTTATCAGGTTTTTAGAAGCGATAGAGATAGCTCCGTGTCAGGCAAACGTTGGGGGGGCGGGGTACTTTTTGCCGCTAATGTTAGATGGCCTACACAGCTTATCTTTAGCAAAGTCACAGTCAAGTACGAAGCCTTACTGATTAAAACTACTATTACAAATACAACCACTATCCTTTTCTGTGTTGTTTACTTCTCACCTAATGCTGCAGTCACCGATTATGTTGAGTTTTTTGATGATGTGGAAGGGTTTCATAATGTTTGTTCATCTCTTTTAGTTGTTGGTGATTTCAATATCAGCGAAATTTCTGGTAGTACATATGATTTTATAAATGGTTCGATTAAATGTAGAAAATTGGATAATTTCATGTCTTTCTTTGATATGAAATCGTTCAATAATATTTCAAATTCCAGTTTTAAAACATTAGACCTAGTTCTTGGCAATTTTCCCATCACAGTTTTGCGCAATGATGATCCCTTGCTTCCTGAAGACGTTCATCATCCTTGTCTTTCTATAAATTTCATCATGAGAAGTTATACATCACCTGAGCCTGTTTATAATCCTTACTATGATTTCAAAAAAGCCAATTTCCTTCAGCTGTACCAAACACTTTTTAATTCAGACTGGGACAGATTATATGAATTTCAAGACGTTGATAATGCTGTTCTATGAGATAATATACAGAGCTTTCTCTATGCATGTTCCCAAGTGTAAAAGAATTATTAAATCCAAGTACCCTATCTGGTTTACTAGGGATATCATTCAAATGATCAAACAGAAAAAGAAATGTGCACGAAAAATGGCATACTCTCTTGGTACTATCGTGATAAATTTATTAATCTGAGATCAATTATAAAGTTAAAAATTGCTGAATGTTACAAAGATTATATAGCTGATCTGCAGAATAATTTGAATTCGAACATAAAACATTTTTGGAATTATATTTCTAGTAAACGAGAATCTAGAATGATGAATGATTGTTTTGAATTAAATGGTTGTAAATACACTGGCTCAGACGTATCTCAGGCATTTGCAGATTACTTTTCATCGATCTATGCTAGTATAAAAAGGGACAGTGATTTCTCCGGGAATGACCTACCTCACCTTGATACCAATAGACCCACTTATAACATTGATACGCTGATTATCCCTTCCATTTCAGATGATTGGGTCAGCTCTGCGGTTGATAAGCTAAAAGCAACTCGCTCAGCTGGTCCTGACGGTGTCCCTGCCTATATTATTAAGGGTTGTGAGGATATTCTATTAAAACCTTTACAATATATTTTCAATCTCTCTTTAAAAACCAATAAATATCCCACTAAATGGAAAAATGCCCGTATAACGCCCATTCATAAATCTGGTAAACCCAATTTAATATCTAATTTTCGACCTATTTCTATATTAAATGCACCTGACAAAGTATTTGAATCTATTTTATATAATATAGTATTCAATCATGTAAAACACGTCATATCACCTTTCCAACATGGTTTCATGCCCCGAAGGTCTACTGTAAGTAATCTGTTAACATTTACTCAATTTGTCTCTTCTAAATTAGATAGTCAGGATCGGGTGGACGTGATTTATCTCGATTTCAGTAAAGCTTTCGATTCAGTTAATTTTGAAGTTTTATTGGAAAAGTTAGTTACTTATGGGTTTTCAACTGATTTGATCAAATTTTTCCGCAGCTACCTATTTGATAGATTTTCACACATACATTTCAATAGCTACAAATCTGCTGACTATGCAAATACATCAGGTGTCCCTCAGGGATCGAATCTTGGGCCTCTTTTGTTTTTACTCTTAATAAACGATCTTCCCGATTGCATTATTGCATCCAGGATCCTAGTGTTTGCAGATGATGTAAAATTGTATAAATTAATAAGGAGTGTTGAAGATTGTGCTCAGTTACAACAGGATCTTGATAGAGTCCATCTATGGTGTCATAGAAATAAACTAAAATTAAATATCTCAAAAACCAAGTTTATGGTTTACACGAGACAGAGGAATTATGATCGTTACGCTTACTCATTACTTACTTACTTATGCCGGCGCTACAGTACATGAAGAACCTTCGCCTCCTCCACAATTCGCCTCCAATCGTTTCTTGTCTGGGCTAACACTCTCCACTGCATCACTCCCATCACACGCAGGTCGTTCTCTACTTCTCTCAGCCAGCTCCTTCTCGGCCTTCCTCTTCTTCTTGCACTGTAGAAGACCTCTCGCATGAGCTTCTGCTGGGCTCTCTCCTGTGGCATCCTCTCTACATGCCCAAGCCAGCTTATTCTTCTTGACTTCACGAATCTGACAATATTCTGCCTCTTGAGTCGGATTTCGATCTCTTCATTATATATGATCCTCCAAATCCCTCCTTCATTTCTAGGGCCATAGATTCTTCTTATCACCTTCCTTTCAAATACTCTCAATGCATGAGTGTCCGCTGCATTTAGAGTCCAAGTTTCGCAGCCATATGTCACGACAGGTCGTATCAAGGTTTTGTACATTTTCATTTTCGTTTCTCTGGAAATAGCTCTCGATCTTATTAATTGCATATTGGCAAAAAATGCTTTGTTGCCAAGCATTATTCTTCTTTTAATTTCTGGGGATACTCTATTCCCTTGGTTGACCTCTGTGTCAAGGTAATTAAACCTTTCAACCTCTTCAAAGGAATACTCGCCAATATCCAGCTTTCCCAGATGTCGTCTCTCTACAGCTGTCTTTTTCATCTTCATGTACTTTGTTTTTCCTTCATTTACTCTCAGACCAACCTGTCGTCCTTCTCCCTCAATCACCAGAAAGGTTTCTTTCAATGCCCGATCACTCCTAGCAACTATCACTATGTCGTCTGCATAAGCATGCACCTGAATAGTTCTGTACATTATGCTTCCTGTCATATCCACCTTGTTCAATGTTCTCTGCAGGACCAGATTGAAGAGCAGCGCTGAGAGAGTGTCACCCTGTCTAACTCCACTGTCCACCCTGAATTCCCTACTCATTTTTCCATTAATCAGTACCATACCTACACTTTGAGAGAGTGTCACCTTCACCAGTCTTATCAGTTTTCGGGGCATTCCATACTCCTCCATTGTGTCTAGCACCTTCACTTTATTGATGCTGTCAAAGGCCTGTTTGAAGTCTATGAATAACATATGCAGGTCTATTCCATACTTATAGCATCTTTCCATGGTCTGACGAAGTGCAAATATCTGGTCTGTTGTTCCTCTGCCTGGCCTGAATCCACATTGGTACTCTCCAATGATGGACTCAGCATAAGCACTAATCCTCCTGGTCAGTACTGAGGAGAAAATCTTGTATGCAACGTCCAGCAGTGTGATTCCCCTGTAGTTGCCACAGTCTTGCTTATCTCCTTTTTTGAATATAGGACACACCAGGCCTTTCCCCCAATCCTTCGGCATCTCTTCTCTATCCCAGACCAGGCCAATCAGCTCATGTATCCATTCAGCCAGAGACCGTCCACCATGCCTCCATATCTCCGAAATTAGCTGGTCCTCTCCTGATGCTTTCCCATATCTTAGTCTTTTGATTGCATCATTCACTTCTTCACCTGAAGGTTTCACAACTTCCACGTCTGCCGTGTGGTACTTAGGTACCCATTCCTCCACTCTACCCAGCTCCTCACTCATAGTCAGTTCCTCAAAATACTCCGCCCATCTATCCATTACTTCCTGCTCCTCAGCCAATACATTTCCTTCCTTGTCCTTACATCCCATGCTCCTAGACTGAAATCCCTTATTCATCACCTTCACTGCATGATAAAATTTCTTTGCTTCATTGGCTGTGTTGAGCTCCTCTATGTTTGTTAACTTTTCCTTCAGATATTCTTTCTTTTCCTTCTTATTAGTCTCTTAGCTATTCTTCTACTCTCTTTATATGCTTCAACCTTCCGTCTTGTCTCTCTTTGAATCATTGCAACTCTGCATTGGTTTTTCTGCTCAATAATAGCCCTACACTCATCATCGAACCACTCGATGTTTCGTCCTTCTCTTCTCTCCCCAATGACTTTCTTAGCTACCTTCTTTATGGTATCCTTCATAATATACCATACATTTCCCACATTGTCAGTCCTCTGCACCTGCCCTCTAGCAACCTCTATCTGCTCCTCCAGCCTTGTTTGGAATTCCTCCTTCTTTCCATCATCATGGAAGTTATCCACATTCCATCTTGTCCTCCTCTCTTCCAACCTTCTTTCACCTGAGGCTAGCTTTTCTAGTATGGTTGCTTTGAGCATGTAGTGAACAGAGTCAAAGTTTGGTCCTCTAAGCACTCTCACGTTCTCCACAGAGCTGGTATGTCTTTTTGAGATAAGCACATGGTCAATTTGATTTACAATGTTTGACCCAGGCATTTTCCATGTACCCAAGTTTATTCTTTTGTGCCTAAACATTGTGCTTGCAATCATGAGTGCCTGTTCCACGGCCAATTCAGCAAGTCTTCTTCCATTTTCACTTGTCTCTTCATGCAGTGTGTGCTTCCCTGACACTCCTTTCAAAAATGGCTCCTTCCCAACCTTTGCATTGAAGTTGCCAAGCACTACCAACATGTCATACTTTGGGGCTTTTGCGCATTCCCTAGCCAAACTTTCATAGAATGTATCTTTGTCCTCATCGGTGGCTTCTTCAGTAGGTGCATATGCAAAAATTATTGTCAGATTCCTGAAACGTCCCTTTATTCTTATCTTGCACATACGCTCTGAGACTGGCCAGAAAGCTAAAAGTCGATGCCTTACTTTTGCATTTATAATGAAGGCTGTACCATGTCTACCAGCTCGTTCCTCATTGCCACTATACAACACACTATAATCCTTCTTATCTATCCTTCCAGAGCCCTTCCATCTAACCTCCTGCAGCGCCACCACATCCATCTTGCATCTCTTCACTTTATTACTAATCTCAGCCATCTTTCCTGCTTGCAACATTGTGCATACATTCCATGACGCTATATTTAAAATGTGATTCCGTTTCCAATTTCTTTTATTTTTGTTTCCATTTGTGTTATCCGTGATTCCAGTCCTGATCCGAGGCTTATTGTTTGGTTTCTTTGCTTGATTGCTTTTTGTGGGGAGGGGTTGCCGGCCCCACGCCCAACCCCCAACCTGGAGGACCAGGTAATTTTTTCGGGTTTTCTTCCCTAGCCTTTGACAATCCAATGCCGAGCTTCAAGGCAGCAGCCAATTTTCTTTCAGGGTTTTGTTCCCTTAGCCTTTGGGTATCCATTGATCTCCCTCTGCAAGGCAGCAGTTGTGTTTGCTAGTTTTGGTCCACCCTGGGTATTTTATTCCCCCAGTACCCACCATATCTGATGGGCATTCCCCGATCAGCCACCTGGGGAGGCGCCCAGTAAGAGACTAGCAATTTCCCTGGGACGCTTACTCATTAGCAGGCATCAATCTAGAGTATGTCAATAGCATTCGAGATCTTGGAGTGTTGATGGACTTGACTCTTGATTTTAAAGACCAATTTAATCACGTTCTTAGCAGTGCTAATAGACTACTTGGTTTTATACTTCGTAATTCAAAACCTTTTACTAGTTGTGATGTAAGTATAAAACTGTTTAATGCACTGGTACGGAGTAAACTTGAGTATGCATCTATGGTGTGGGGTCCTGCTAATGAAACTGATAGCTACGAAATTGAGAAGATTCAAAATAGATTTCTAAGACACCTTTTCATCAAGAAATTCCGTATGTTCTGTCCATTCAATTTCCCAACTAGTGAATTGAGATCCTTATTTAATATCCGGTCATTGCAGGTGCGGAGATCATTGAATGCCCTATTGCTGTTATATAATATCTTGAATCATAACGTCCATTTACCATATTTTATCAGCCTAATTAATTTCAGTGTACCATATGCAAGACCTAGAAGGAATATATTGTTTGAGATTCCCTTTGCTAGAACAAACCATCATTACAACTCATTCCTTTATAAAACCTTACGACTGTTTAATAGCTTGAATGAACACATTGATCCTTTTTCGAACTCATTCAATGAATATAAGAAACATTGTGAACTGAATCTATCATAAGACGCTCGTTTTTGAGATGATTTGTTTTGTAAACTCTGGCTGGAACTCTCCTAGTTTAAGACTTTTCTTTTTCTGTTTACTTAGCTTTTTTTTATTAGTTATTATTTTCTTTCTCGTAATCTTTAAATAGTTTTTTTTAATTGTATTTTCCTCTAGAATCTTTGGAAAGGATTGTTTTACTTTCATTCTTTTCACATTTTTCCTTATAATAATGAAATTAATTTGATTATTCTGAGTAAATGCTTTTTGCTTTTTTTACATTTTTCTTTATATGAATGTAATTAATTTGATTATTTCAACTGTGTGAATGCTTTTTACCTTTCTTCAATTTATTTACTATATTTCAAAATGTATATAAGTTAAATTTCTTTATTCACTTTATTTCAAAATGTATATAAGTTAAATTGTTGTTTCATTTAATTGTGTAAATAAGGCTCTTTATGGATCTCTGTGAGCCTTTGTATGTGAAGAAAATGAATAAATAAATAAATAAATAAAATAAATAGATGTTCTATGATTTGGAATAACCAATAGTTGGGAGCCCTGCCTGGTACCTCTCACACTACGATCCCCAATAGAAACAAATTTATGAGCTAAATAACCTGGGGTTTTTACATGCAATAGGTCATGAAGCAGCTTCAGAATGTGATACTCTCTCATTTGCTTGAGTTTTGTTTCATGTAGTTGCTGGAAAATGGGGTGATATGATCATCTCTTCTTAGATTGAAGATGAACCGGATGCAATAGTTCTGAGCCCTCTGCAGTCGCTGAGACAAGGCCACAGTCATGTCATTGATCACAATTTCACCGTAAGAGAAGTATGGGAAAATTAATGACTTAACCAGCATCACTTTCACATGAAGTGGAATGAAGTCAATAACCTTCTTAAGAGAGTGGGTACCTGCAAATACCTTATTACAGGTGGTGTTGATTTGTGTCGTCCAGTCGAGTGTTTTGTCTATTGTTAGTCCCAGATTTGTAACAAAGTCACTGTAATTCAAATTTTTGTCGTTTATTTTGATATATGGTCCATTATCAAAGTTGAAACCTCGGCGAGTCATGAGTTTAGTGTAGCCAATAATTATTGCCTTGAATTTCGTTTCATTAATTCTCAGTCCAGTCCGTAAGAGTCTCAAGTTCACTATTCATATTGTCAACTGTAGCAGTAAAGTCGTTCAAGTCAAAGTGGATGTACAATTGCAGGTCATCGGCATATAGGTGATGTTTGGAGAATCTGAAGATATTGGTTACATCAATAATATATATATATACTGAACAAAAGAGGCCCAAGTACAGACCCCTGGGGAACCTTAATCAGTAAATAGATTTGGGATAGAATTGGGAACAGAGAGAGAGAGAGAGTGAGTGAGAGAGAGAGAGAGAGAGAGAGAGAGAGATTAGATTAGATTACTTTATTTATGTATGTTACAATATTTACTGGCTTATACACTAATTTACATTAAATGACGATAATGCTAGTTATTCAACGAATTTCACAAAGTATGAATTTCAATATGTAATCAAGTATGTAATCAATGAGAATAAATATAGAAATGCAATTAGAATAACGATAATATAATAATGTGATGTAACTTCATAAATCGGCGGTGTTTCAAAAAATAACTGTCGATTCTTTTGGAAGGATATGAAATATCCTTCCCCATTAACACACGACCGGGTTGTGATGAATTAGAGCTGTTGGGAATTATAACTCCTCCATAACTTGCTCCATAACTTGAAGTAATGTTCAAATAAGAAAATCTACTTAATAAGTTAAAAAGTAGTTGATTTGAATCTTAGAATCATGGGATGAATGAATAAATGAAATATATAACGATAGAGAATACAATATTGCATTAATAATTAAAATTAGATAGATGAAACAAATGTTATAGGGTGGGATTTAATTAGAATTTCAGAAATTGATTGGATGATATTAACAATATACAATACTAAAGAACAGAAAATATTGAGGTGGGAAGATGAATACCGTATGTATTATGTAGGATGGAGATGGGATGTGGAAAATGAATGAATGAATGGGATGAAGAATGGAAAGGAAGAGAGATTAGAATATTTGTCATGTGGTGCTCTAGGGTTGGACAGACTCAGTCATTTTCTCTATAAGATACTTTTTCAAAGAAAGGATAAAGCCCGCTCGGCTCTCAATGCATCTAATAGAGTTGGAAAGTTCATTCCATTCATGACAAGCACTGATTTGGAATAGATAGTAGTTCGATGATTAGGTATCCTGAGAGTATTTGCACCAGTTCTAGTATGGGAAGCGTCTATCCTCCTACCATCGGAGACAAATTTGAAATCATTTTTGAAACAGTTGGGATTGCCATATTTTTAAGTATCCCCAACAAGTTTGATTATTCTGAAACGTCTCTGATCGGGAAGCTTCAGGGTAGAACTAGCAATATGTGCTGGGGTGATATGTTCATGGCGTTCAAGAGAGTAAACAAAACGTAGACAATAATTTTGACAGGGCTGCATTTTATCATTGAGTGTAACTTGCATGTCATTGAGGACAGAGTTGCAATACGTGAAATGTGGGACAGTCAGAGATTGGACCAGTAATAATCGTATACTTCTAGGAAGGACATCTTGTGATTTTTTCAGTGAATGCATTGCTGAGAAAACGTTTATACAGGTTTTATTGACTTGTTCTGACCAGTCGAGGGTTTTATCCATAATGATGCCTAGGTTTTCCACTGAGCTGTAGTAGGGGATCACATTACCATCAACAGTTATTTTATGTATCAAGTTGAAGTCGATATTGTTTACTAAACGTGAGTAACCAATAATTATGGGTTGGGTTGAGTCTGAGGCCGTTTCGCCTTGTCCATTCCACTATCGAACTGATGTCATGATTCATTTTTTGCACGGTTTCATTAACTTTCGTTATAGGACAACTTGCATAAATTTGAAGATCATCTGCATATGTATGGAAACAAGAAAAATTTATAGAAGAGGGAAAATCATTCGCATACAGAGTAAAAAGAAGAGGGCCTGGAATTGAACCTTGAGGAACACCATGTGAAACATTCAACCAATTCCACAACATAAACATAGTTCACCGACAACACCAACGTCTCTCCCCCCATCATTGGTTGAGAGTTATCAGTTGCTTTTTCTCTGTGTACCAGTTGTTTTTTTAGTGTGGAAGAAGAAAAAATATATCAGACTAAATAACTCAAATTGATGAGGATAGACTATAATACAGTGACATACACATGATTGAAATTATTCACTTCAGAATCTTTTGAGTTATAGGAAGAGAAGAAATGGATTGATACAAGAAATGGCTGAGACAGAAGAATGAGTCATATGTCATCTCTGGTTGATTAAACGGTGGGATAGTGCTGGGCTGATCATTCATGAATGAGGATCGGATACATGAATAACTGTTTTCGTAAAATACTAAACTTGATGATAAGAAGAATAATTTAGTTCCAGCTTTCGTTAGATGACATGAAAATCATTATGTTCTTGTTAATAAACTATACTACAATACTATGAGATAATTATGGTTCCTCAGTTACAGAATATTGTGTACGAGTTCAGTCGGTTACAATTGAATATTGAAAATCAGATTCTTCATTATGATACACTAAGATAATGACTCGATATTACCAATTACTAAATGTAGATCCTTGTTTGAATAAATTTAGAAAAGAAAAAGAGCTGCCATTGAAATTTATCCACAGCTTGATCACTGAAATTCGAACTACTATCTGAAAATTTAGTTTGGATCGAGTATAGCCGATGATGAAGGAGACAAAGTTCTGTCCCTAGTCTCACTCCAGTCATAATTAAACAAACAAGAATTATGTGAAAATGTGGGAAAAAACGTATTTTTTGTTCATAAAACAAACCGATAATAAATTGTAAATACAATTGGAAATTAACACTTTGCAAAACAAGAATGCGATAATACTAAACAGAACAAATACTTGGATATGTAAAGTAAAATAAAGAAAGAGAGTAAGTGAGTTTGTGAGAGAGAGAGTACCGGTTCATGTGACGTGTTCCATGCTGCTATAAAAAATATTTAACTTCACGTGATCCAGAGAAAGATCTAGTAAGAGAATTGAAGGAGAGGGATTTACGAACAAGTCTAAACTGAACAAAATACCAACATGTTGAGTAAAATAGACAAAGAAAGAAACGGTCCATTTATATTTTCAGCTTCTGGGAACGTTACTCAGTTTCAGTCTTAATTAAAAAAAACAGATTGTAGTTGATGACTGGAGTGAGTAGGCCTACTGTCTCAAGTGTATTCATCATAATACGCAATGATCAATATAACAATTTGTATTAATTATAATAAGGTGCATCATAGATCTGCTCAGACGACTAGTTTAGAAAATTGTTTAGTGGCTCACCTTTTTCTTCTGCAGATCAGCCATCCTCTCGATGGTATGCACTCTCTTGGTGTCCCCGTACTTGGTTGCCAACTTGATCCGTCCGTCAACGCTCCACACGTTGCAATGGCCATGAACGCTGCCGCGTTCAGGATCTCCAGCCTCTCCGACGTCAGGTCCTCCCAAATCGTGATCCTGGACCCCTTTAGCTTGCGTTTAGTGTCGAAAACCATCTGTCTCGTCCTGTAGCTGATGAAGCGGAGGATGATCAGGCGGTCCTTCGGCTTGGGCTGTCCCTGCAGGTGAGGCTGACGCTTTCTCTCTCACTCTGTGGGAACGGTTGATGTCCTCCAGGGTGACGGGCAGGTACAGCTTATCATTGAATACCTTCAGGGCGAGCAGATCGGCGTCCTCTTGGACAGCTTCAGGGATCCCAAAGAGAGAGAGAGAGAGAGAGAGAGAGAGAAAGAGACAGTGAGAGAGAGAGAGAAAGCGAAAGAGTGAGAAAGAGGAATTGAATCCTCTACAACCCAACGTTCAGAACTTATTTCTTCGGTGCATTGTTGTTGAGTAATAAGTCCTGAATGTCCAAAAAGTTGGAAGAAAAACTTTCTTTTACACTTTTGAAAGTGATTATCTCGGAAACTCAAGGAGATATCACAAAACTCTACTGAACAAGACTTGTAGGAAATTTATCTAGCTTCTTTGTTGTTCGATTAGTCATGTCACTGGAATGCATTGTTTCGGGTCCGTATCACAGAGACAAGTTCTCACAGAGACAAGTAGTGTTTTTGAACGATATTAGTGTCACAGAGACAAGTTTCATAGGAACAGGTATTTTCATGAATGGCAGTCTCACAGGAACAAGTTCCCACAGAGACAAGGTGAGTCTCACAGAGACAAGGTGAGTCTCACAGAGACAAGGTGAGTCTCACGGAGACAAGGTGAGTCTCACAGAGACAAGGTCAGTCTCACTGGAACAAGTAGTGTCACTGGAACAAGAAGAGGGGAAGAGTCCCATTCGAACAAGTGGAGTGTCACAGTGACAAGGTCAGTCTCACAGGAACAAGGTTGGTGTGGTGTGTTGCCTACACATGAAGATGAAGGCATTCCATTTGCTCTAATAAATTGGATGTCATCTGTTTTTTGATATATATACATATATATTATGGTGACATTTATAGAATAGAATGACTGCCTTTATTTTTCTTAGAAAGCGAAGTTAGGGCACAGTTGACCCTCTCTCACACTCAACTCTCTATCAAGTATTATAACAATACAAAAATAAATACAAATAATATGATTAAAAACAAACAATAGTTAAGTTATCCACTTATTTAGAATAATAACTGACCTTGCTTCTGTGAAACACCTTGTTCCAGTGAGAACTTGCTTCTGTGAGACTGCCATTTATAGCGCTACTACTTTGGATGGAGAACTTGTATCTATGAAACTGCTTGTCTCTGTGGGAACTTGTTCCTGTGAGACTGCTATTTATAGAAATACTTGCTCCTGTGAAACTTGTCTCTGTGACACTAATATCGTTCAAAAACACTACTTGTCTCTGTGAGAACTTGTCTCTGTGAAACATCCCCATTGTTTCCAAGATACATGCCTGTAGGCCAGAAAAAACGAAACTTTTGAACTGCCCTCATCCCTCAAGCACAAAGGGTAGGGATGAGGACTTTTGATATGTTTACCTTCTAACTAGTCCAAACAAAGATGCGAAGTCAAATATTGTGTTTCAAACGTTCTCTCCAAATTTCCATGTCAATTATTGATCTATTGCTGTTGCACTGAAGATTTCACACTCAACACTATAACGGCTGCAACAATCGTAGGGAGATGCATAAAATAAGGAAATGAGACATGAAATTGAAGATAATATGATGCTCTATGAGCCAATGATTATTTCATCGGATTACTTCAATCGGATTCAGTACAGATTATTTCAATCAATCGTTGAAAAGATATAAGGTCAAAAAAATTAAAAACCGGAGCCTGAAGGGGTTTTCTTCAAAATGTGTAACCTTCGAGAGCCACCAGGTTGAGACCTACCAGGTTGTAGAATTTTGTATAGTCAAATGTGTAGATTGCTCCAGGTATAGTCAGTTCCTTTTTCGCAAGACTTTTTCATGCATACCTTTTCATTACCAATGCCATTTCATTATCTAAATGTTGATTAAAAAGATTGAAATTTGGTATACTTCAGAAGTGATATCTCGTGATTGTAACAGTATGAAAAACTATTGATTAAGTTAACTTGTTCAGCTCTTATAAGTTTATTTAACCAACAATGTTTCAAAGTTTCTGTGATATGATATTGATACAACTATTGTTCAGTCAACGGAAGATTATAGAGGGGAAAGTATGGAAAACACAATTTTTGAACCCACAGCTCTTTTGAGGATAGTAAGGAGGTGAACATATCAAAAGTCCTCACTCCTAGCCACTGTTCTAAGGGAGTAGGGGTGATTTGAAACCTTATTTTGTTTTTTTGCATATATCTAGAACAATATGTGTCCTTCGGAAATTTTTGTCGAATACAAAATTGAAGCTTACAAATAAGTCTACAAGTTTTATTCGTAACATTTTCCCATATCTCTTCTAGTTTTCTAGGTATGAACCTGGTGTAATCACACAGCTCAACTAATTGGAATATATGTTGAGAGCCCATGTCTCGATTTGACCAGGTCCGGTGTCCCGATTATACCAGGTTCTGTGTCTCGATTGTATCAGGTCCTGTGTCTCGATTGTACCAGGTATCGTTTAGACGACCTGGTATGATTGAACTACTGGGGTAATTGAGACGGAATGCTTCAATTAGCCCAGTAGTTCGATTATACCAGGTACTGTGTATTGATTATACCAGGGTTCGTTTTTACCACCTGGGACAATCGAACTAGTGGGTTTATGCTCATGTTTATTTTCTTGAAGGGACGGATTCAAAGATCCAAAGGTTCAAAGAGCCCCACACGTCAACCGAATCTTATTGTGTGTCCCAAAGTATGTTAGTTAGGAAAACCAACTCCCGTGTCCTTTAAAAGGTCCAGGAGTTTTTACCCTATACCAAAATCCCATTCCTCACCTTGTTGCTTGCAGCCAAACAGAGTCCTTATTCCAGCTCCAAGACTTTTGCAATCCAGTATGATATGCTTAGCAGTCTCTTCAGACTGATTACAAAGCCTACACTTCTGGCTTTCATTTCTAAGTCCAATTGTGTGGAGATGTTCCCTTAAGTGACCATGTCCAGTTATCAGGGCAATCACCTGTTTGACCTGACCTCTACTCAGACACAACCAGCCAGCTAGACAAGCAAGGGCTTGCGTCTGCCAGTAGCCTTTTGCCAAGTGCTTGACCAGGATGATGAGGCTGGTGATGTAAGTCCCTGGACCATTTACTTATTGTGTGGAAGGCAGTTGATGGAAGGTCAACCGAACGACAACGATGTCAATGTCTACTTGGCTGTCTCAGATGACATAGCCTGCAATGAGAGAGAAGAGCTGCATTCTGCTCTGAGAAATAAACTGTGTGATCTGCAAAACTGGAGGGCTGGCGAAGTGATAGTGTTTTCTGTGCCTCACAGGCATGATCTTCCACGATGGTCTGTAGTCAACAAGGAAACTCGGAGGGCAAACAAGGAGAACTCAAACTTGTGTAAACATTTCAGAAATGTCACTTTCGTGGATATCAGCAACTTTGGTAGGAGATTCCACACATCGCAGGGCTTCCATTTGAATTCTTTAGGGAAAACGTTCGTGAGTGTCAGGATCATGGACGTGGTGTGTGAGCTAGCTCAAGAAGAAAAAACATCTGACTCAATCCCCCTCAACTATTACACTAACTCTTTTTTAGGAGTGGATCGATTTCTGTAGGATTGTCGTGCTCTGAATCCCAAAACATTGTTGGTGATGTGGAACAGGCAGACCCGGAATCACATGTTGTGCAGTCTGATTTTGCAATGTTTCATTGGAATGTGCAGGGTGTCATGAACAAAACTGATGAGTTGGGTGATTTGATTAGAGAGCATAATGTCAGCATTTTGGGTATTTGTGAAAGCATGTGAGATAATTGAGGTTGGTTTGACTGGCTATTAGATTGGCTAGTGAATACAGTAGACCTATAGAACGGAGGGGTGGTACGGCTCTCCATGTAAGAGATGATCTAGAATACTGTGAGCTCACTTACTTGAAGGGAATGTCAATAGCCAGTATATGTGAAGTTTCTGGGGTTCTTGATTCGAAATAGAATGTAATTTGTCTTGACGTTTATAGAGTACCAGATAGGTGTAATTTTGATTATTTCATTGAGACGCTTCATGTTATTTTGAATGTAGTATCACAAAAAATTAGTCAAATGCATCCATTATTCTCAATGGAGATCTCAATGTTGATTTACTGGTGAATGATGTACATAGATCTATTTTTGTCAACTTATTAAATAGCTTCAATCTTAATCTAACTGTGTTTCATGTGACTAGACCAAGCAGGATATGTATTGACAGAGGAGCATGTATAGACAATATGGCTACTTCCATAAGTAAAGATAGAATTGAGTATGTGTCTGTTATACCGACCTTAGTATCAGATCATCACTCATTGCTTGGCTTATTCACGTTGTCTGGTGGAAATGACTTGAAGCAGAGTGATAATGTTTCTTGAATCATTTGTCCGATTAATAATAGTTGTAATAAAAAGTATTTCACTCTTCTACTGAGCAAAGTTGATTGGTTGGATGTATATGCAACAGGCAATATAAGTGAGAAATTTGAGTACTTTTTAAACAAATTCCTGAGTATAGTTGATACAGTTTTTCCTCTAAAAACGGTCAAGTCCTCCAAATTGAAGAAAACCCCAAAGTCTAGATGGTACACTGATCATTTATCAGCTCTCAGAGAGGAATGTTTAAATATGTATAGTCTTCACAAGTACATGGGTCTGGCAGTAGGGAGAATATGAAAGTTAAAGGAAGCTTTTTTGCTCGAAATCCCCCTCTCCCCTCTCCACAATCTAACATCCCACCTCCCCCGCCCCTCCACTAACAGGGTGGGGGGTGTTCCAAAAATAGATTTTCGCCCTCCCCCACCACTCTCTCTCTCTCTCTCTCCTCTCTCTCTCTCTCTCTCTCTCTCTCTCTCTCTCTCTCCTCTCTCTCTCTCTCTCTCTCTCTCTCCTCTCTCTCTCTATGGTTATGTCTAGGTTATGTCAAGTGAGTAAACGTGTGTCAGTTCGGCTCCGTCTTCTAACAGATATTTCGTAGGGATATATAGTTCAATTCACTTGAAATTATACATCTAGTTATTCAGTTTCTCGAGCTAAATTCAATAGTGAAATAATATTTTTGATTAACTCACACTATTTTTATTTATCTTGAAAAAACATTCCTAATTCTTCAGTCTACCTTCTTGCCTGTAAAAGTGTAAATCCACCTAATGGTACATGATGGTTCGACTGAACAGAGGCACGCCGAAGAATGAGGTCAATGCTCTGGAGCCAGGGCCAGCTATTTCTGGAGCGCTGTCTGAAGAGACCCTCCAAATTATTTGACAGCAAATCGAGGAATCTGTGCATCATGCCGTTTCTATGGCTGTAAAGTCTATTTTTGAGGAACTTAAGGCATTGAAGGAGGAGAACAAACAGCTGCACGATAGAATTTGTGAGCTAGAGGTGTCTTGTCACCTGAAGGTCGATGACCTCGAGCAATACGGGCGCCGACATTCAATACATATTTTTGGGATCCCGGAGAGGGACAAAGAAGACACAGACCTGCTGGCACTTGATGTCTTCAACAAGAAGCTGAACGTGCCCATGACTCTGGCGGATGTTAACCGCTCGCATCGCGTTGGAAGGCATCAACCACCTCAACAAGGGCAAGCTAAACCCAAGGACCTGCAGCTACCAGACCAGGAAGATGATCTTCGACGCTAAGAGGAAGCTGAAGGGTTCCGGCGTCACCATTTGCGAGGATCTGACTGCGGAGCATCTCAAGATCCTCAACGCTGCAGCCGACCTTCATGGGCATAGGAATGTCTGGTCATCGGACAGGAGGATCAAGATCTCTATCAGCGAGGGAGGATCCAAGAGGGTCCACACAGTCGAGAGGATGACCGACCTTCAAAAAATAAAGGTAAATTAAATCATTTCAGGATTCAATGACCAAGGTGCCCTTCACTACAATAATAGGAAATTCGTAACAATACATTTCACAGTAGATATACCTTGGCATTTTTCATGAGCTGGCTTTCTGTTCTATAAATGAATCTTTCCACTGCTATTTATGATTATATATGGGACAATTATTTCAAACTAAGGAGATCCACATTTGTTAATACTGATTAATAATTTATCTTGATATTAATTCCCAAAACTATGTTCAGTGCATCAACTTCTATACTCCAGAGGGTACTTAAAGTATCATTATCTCTATTCTTACTAATAATTATTACATCTCTTACCAAAATTATTTCCATAATTAGTAATTTTCGAAATGCTGAATTTCAAATAAATTGGATGATTAACATATGTTATAGATATGGATGTAATCTATAGGTAAAGATAGTAATCTCTTCTATATTAGGTGTACATAATGATATCTTCTACTGTTGCCACAGCTCGAACAATAGAAGCTAATGTTTGAAGAATTATTGATAGAACAGAGTGGTGGAGAATCTGTTCATATGCTTATATAGGGGCTGTGTTTCATTTAATGTTATCTTAGACATTCATCACTAAAATATAACAGTTCTCAATTTACTACTTTTATCGTTATTGCAACTCCCAATAGTTAATTATACTTCTAATACTATATAATATTTTTCACACTTCACCGTTCAATCCTATTTAAAACTCATCTAAAATAATCTAGCACTTTCTCCATCGTCTCCTCTACTTCTTATTTTTCTTTCCCATTCCTCTTCCTGATCTTATATTCATAATGATTACTTGAATATTGTTGTTTGCGATGATGATTATTATTCTTTTCAATTCTTCTTCTTGTCTTCTTCTTCTTCTTCTTCTTCTTCTCTTCTTCTTCTTCTTTTTCTTCTTCTTCTTCTCTTTCTTTTTCTTTTCTTCTTCTTCTTCTTTCCTTGATTAACCCAAGATCACAATACGATGTTCTATTTCTTATTCTATAGTTCAGTTTCATAAGTTCTTCTCAAATTTGTGCACATTCCTTCTTTCTCTTCTTCTCTTCCCTATTATTATCATTATTTTCCCTATGATTTTCCCACTAGCTATCCAGCATGTTCAAATGTTTATTCCTCTTTCTATCTCTATTTCTCTTTCTACCTATTTTCTTTCTATCTGATTACTTTCCACCAATATCCATATTTATATTCGGTTCTTTCTCACATTAAATCATACTATTCTTCTTCCATTTTATGCAAATATTATTCATTATCAGTTGTATTATGTATATTTTCTTAATTGATAACTTTCTTCAAAGAATTTTCGTTTTTTTGCTGGCTTTTTCTTCTCTTTTGCAGTTTTAATGGATCCATTTCGCTCTATATCCACCTTGAACACGATCTTCCACTACCGGATTCCATCTCTCTCTATCTCTAATTGGACTCGATTTTCCACCACTGGATTTCATCTCTCTCTGTCTCCACTTGGACTCGATTCTTCCACTACTGGATACCTACTCACTCTATCTCAACTTGGACTAGATCTCCCACTACCAGTTCTTCCTCAATCTTCATCTTATTCACCATTAGGATTATTCATCACCGTAACTCCACAGATCACAACATCTACATCTCATTAATGTGTTCAGTGAACTTTTTGAACAAGTGATTTTAAAATAGTGAAGGGAGCCGAACTGTCAAGGCATACAGGATGCACTCGAATCAAGAGACTTTTTCATTTAGGTTAAGTTTTATCAGTTTCATCCCCATTTTCCCCGTCATGTGTCGTTCTGAGGTCGGTTCACGATTGGTCTGCTGCTTCCATGATGCCTCTCACTGACACGTCAGCTCGCTCGCCCTCAAGTAGGTATGATTATTCCAATAATAGTAATAATGACGCAGGTATGTTTCTAGCAAATAAGCTCCACTCTTCCAAAAAACTTTTCAAGGCTGCTCACCTTAACGTCCAATCCCTCAGCTGCCACATTGATGAACTCAGAGCAATCTTCCGTTTTCAGGACTTCAATATAATTGGAATTTCCGAATCATTTTTGAAGCCTAGTATTTCATCAAATTTTATTGCATCACCTGGATATAATCTTTTCCGGAATGATAGATTAAATAAAGCTTGTGGGGGTGTAGCAATTTATGTAAAAGTTGGTATCAAAACAAAAGTTTTAATGACATCTAAACAAGAGTATTGTTCCAGACCATAGTTTATGCTACTTGAATTATCCTTATCTAGTACTGATAAATTACTCGTTGGTATCTGTTATCGCCCACCAAAAATAGGTCATTTCACAGATTTCGAAAATGCCTTGCTTTCTCTTATGCCTTGTTATAACCGTATACTAGTTATGGGGGATAGGAACACCGACTTGAACATGACAAATCGCAACTTTGACTACTTTCAACTGACTACATTTTTCCAATGCCTAAACATGACTATTTTACCTCTCGATCCAACTCATCATTGACCTTTTGATTGTTAGTGATCCCAATGAGGTCGTTCAAGCAGGCCAAATCTCAGTCCCAGCTATTTCTAGACATGATATGATCTACTGTGTACTTTCTCATAAGATACCCAAGCCAGAATAGAAAATTATCACTTATAGAGACTTCAAAAACTTTGATGAAGCTTCCTGACTGATGTGGCTCAGACTCCATGGCATCAAATTGAAGCATTACCCTCAGTTGATGACATGGTCAGGACATTCGAGAATTGCACTTTGACTTTGTATGACAAACATGCACCTTATGAGTACCGTGGATGACTGAAGACATACTTAAGATGATGGGACGTAGAGACAAAGCACATAGAGAATTTAAAAAGACATTTGACTTGGACAGTTTGATAGAGTATAGGAGCCTTAGAAATAGGGTTAAACAGGAATTACGGAACTCAAAGATTAGGTACTTGAATTCGTTTATGACAAACAATAGACAAGACTCTAAATCACTTTGGCAGGGAATAAAAGAATTCGGGCTTGGCAAACAGAAATCGAATCCACAAATTGACTTACCATTGAATAATATAAATGACCATCTTGTTTCACACTCTAACCAACGCGATGAAGTTGTCATTGCTAATCATATCGATGATCTTGAAGAGCAGGTTACAAACTTAGATTTACCAATTACTGATACATATTTATCTTAGTTATAACCTTCAGTAGCCCAAAATACTTTTTCTAAATTTTTTCAAATTTCATTCCATTATAACTTTTTTTTGTGCAAGAGATACAGAGAAACTTTAACTCTATGAAATTTAGAGCGTTTTTTCAACTTTGGAACTGTTTTCAACTTTCATGCGCTGTACGTCAAAAAATGAGTTCTCCAGCGCCCTCCAAAGAAAACCCTGCATGATTTCTGGTGCGTTTTTCCATACGAATGAGGTAACAAGCTAGAACTATAAAATCGATTTTTTCATGACTACTTCAAGATAAAGACTCTGCAAATGGTCTCAATTTTTTTTTTTAAATTCCACAACTTCCAAAATTACTGTTTTGTAGAATACTGTTAATTTTTGTTTTATAGATTAAATAATAATAAATTTGTTCGAAACCATTTCAACTCACCACAACAGAAAGACAGTTGTTAATTTTCTCCAAAATATTCAGCTTGTAACCAATGTCATCAAAAATGAATAGCATATCTGGAGAAGGGTTGGCACATAGACGACAAAGAATGATGGATCCAGGAGCTGGAAAAAAAAAACAAAAAACAAATAATTTTCATAAAAAAAAATAACTTTGCAATGATTTACGACAGTTTCTTTGTTGAAATCAAATTGATTGTCAAGCAGAACTCTATACTATCTTTAAGTATACGAATGTTTGGAATGAAATAAGTAAATGAGATTTGTATACGGAATACAGAATGGAAATGTTCTATATTCTAATTTTTGCAGTAATCTTAGATACCTGTTAGTCAACTCAAAACTGTAGATATGCAACTGATATTTTCTGTAGCATCTGCCTGCTATTTTCTAGTTTCAATTTCTAATCGATATCTGACAGAATGCTATCAAGATTCATCATGGAACTCCCAAACATTACCCTCAACATGTTCTAGGCTCGAATACAATATCATATCTCAAGAATGCATTGGCTACAACAATCTGGACCACCAAATAATGTGCCTATCAAGATTTTACAAAATGCAAAAGATTTTATTTCTCTCATCAGAGCTTGAACAGCATCTTATAACTGCCTAATCACCTTTATATCATTACTAGCAGGTAACCCGTAGGCAAGGGCCTAATTAAAAACTTTACAAACTGAAAACTTAACCTACTGGAATCTTGAAGAATCAAATGCAAATTTTCAGTCCAGTAGTTCAGACGTGATAATGCGTAATTCATATATTTCCTATCCCGAACGTGTATAAATCAATTCTTCCTGAAGGAGACATAATACTTGAAAACCTCACAGTATCATATTGATTTTTTTCAATGCATCATTTTAGTATCGATTAAATCCTCCTCATTTCGAATCAGACAGCCTTTTGTATCCCCAATTCCAAACAAAATACCTACAATAATCGTTTCACTCCGAATCTGTGTCTAATAGTACATTGTAACTAAAGAATAAAAATTATTATTAATTTTATTGTGATCTATTCATGTTTTTCTTATGAATTCCAATGATACAGCATGAATCCCATGTCCATTTTATTTGTACTGGTTGCAAAATTCTACATTAACTAATTATTCAATTGATAATTATTATTAAACGAAAATCACAATTAATAATAATTAATAACTTTTAATAATTATTATTCATTAATTAGCATTTGAACAAATGCAACTTCCAATTTATTTGAAATCCAAGTTCAATCGTAATGAAAACAGTTTCCTTCAAAAAATAATACATTTCAAGGGAAAAATAAAGAATAAAAAAATGAAAAAGATTCGGGATTCGATCCGAGAAACATTCGCTTCAAAGCCGAGTGCTCAACCACTACACCATGGCACCGCTCAAAATTGAATGTCTTGTAACACCGTTATAACCTCCTTATAAACAAACACATCTTACAACAATGTATGCCGTTATAATTTCCATCAATTTCATTTCATCTCCATCCAATCTCAGAAGAAGACACTTTCAGAGCAATTCAACGTATTCATAGTAATGCTACGGGTGTAGACAAAATTCCTATTAAATTTATCGAGAAGATGTTATTTGCTGTTTTACCAACCATTACATACATTTTCAACAAGTCACTTGAAGAAGGCATTTTCCCTGAAAACTGGAAGTTTGCTCTGGTTCGCCCTCTAAATGAAGTTTTATCACCCCCAATAAAGTTGAGGATTTTAGACCAATCAGTATTTTACCTGCATTGTTCAAAGTGCTAGAAAGACTCATTCATGATCAAGTTGTAAAATTCCTAGACAACAATAGTAAGCTTCATAACTTTCAATCAGGCTTTAGAAAATTCCATTCAACTGAGACAGCTCTGCTTCGTGTTCACTGATGATATAAGGTTAGCTATGGACCAAAGAAAATGCACCATCCTCACCCTATTTGATTTTTCTAAAGCATTCGATACTGTTGATCATACAGTCCTTCTGAATAAGTTGGCTATTCTTGGTTTCAGTCACAACTCGTTAGTTTGGTTTAAATCCTATCTATTAGGTAGGAAACAATGTGTATCTGTCGGTGACAAAAAGACAACTTGGAATAACATTATGCATGGAGTACCACAAGGTTCAATTTTAGGCCCTCTCCTCTTCACTTTGTATGCTAATGACGTTTCTTCCATTATCAAATTCTCCAGTTTCCATACTTATGCAGACGACCTTCAAATGTATTTAAGCTGTCCCATAACAAAAATTAATGAAACAGTTGGAATAATGAATCAGGATATCAATTCGATAGTGGAATGGACAAAGAAAAATGGCCTTAAGCTTAATCCCATCAAAACACAACCCATTAAAATTGGATATTCTCGTCTTATAAACAATATTGACCTTGAATCGATTCACAAAATTAGTGTAGACGGTAATGACATTCCTTACTGTAGCTCAGTAAAAAATTTAGGCATTATTATGAATAATACTCTTTACTGGTCAGAACAAGTGAACAAAACTTGTCAAAAGGTATTCTCAGCCATGCATGCATTGAAGAAAATGCACGATATCCTCCCTAGAAACATTAAATTATTATTGGTTCAATCTCTCATCTTCCCACATTCAATGTATTGTAATTCTGTTCTTAACGATATGCAAGTCACTCTGAATGATAAACAACAGTGTTGCCAAAATTATTGTCTACATTTCGTCTACTCTCTCCAATGCCATGATCATATCACCCCAGCCCACATTGCTAGTTCAACATTAAAGCTCCCCGATCAGAGGCTTTTTCGAATAGTCAAGCTTGTTGGAGATATCTTGAAATACAGTAATCCGAACTATTTTAAAGATGATTTCAAATTTGTCTCTGAAGGTAAGAGGATAGATGCTTCACATACTAGAACCGGAGAAAGTACTTTAAGGATACCCAATCATCGAACTACTATTTTCACAAAATCCTTCTTAGTCAGTGCCTGTCGTGCATGGAATGCACTTCCTGTTTCTATCAGGTCCATCGAGAGCCGAGCGAGCTTCATCCTGACTTTAAAAAAACATCTTTTGGAACAAATGACTGAATCTGTCCGGCCCCAGAACGATCACATGATAACCATCCCCCACCCATCCAACAAATACAAACCTTCAAACCTGTTTTAGAATATTATATAAACTCATGTTTTTTGATAATCCACTGCATACTGCTGTATATTACTGAAAGTTGATTACCCTGATCTACTTTCAGCCTACTTCATTTTATTAATCAATAATTTTATCTTATCTACCTACATAATTATTTTACTCTATCAATTTTCTGTTTTTCTTCTCTTAAATATTTATATTAATCAAAACTTTCACAAAATTTCCATTAATAAATAAATCCTCAGTTTAATTAATTAAATTAACGTTTTGGTAGAGAGTTAGTGGGGAGGATATTTTTAATATTCTTCCCGAAGAATGGAGATTGATATGTCCAAAGCTCCGCCAATTTATGTGGATGCATAGCAGTGTAATTATCTATAGTTATTATATTACAAATTACTTTTTCATATCATATACAGTTCAATAATTATTTTTTTAGTCCATATTATGTAAATTCATCTATAATTTTGCTGTATTGTAAGCTATTGTATATAAGTGTATAAGCCAGTATATGTTGTAATCTACATAAATTAAGTACTCGATCAATCAATCCCTCTACCTCTTCACGAGAATGCAAAAACACAGGATAGAAGTATCTGCGCTCTCTCTCCCGCACCCTCTTTTATGACCCTGTTTCTCCTTATCTATCGCATGCTCAAAGATTTTCTAAAGCAAATTACGAAAATGAAACTACAGATTGAAATGAAACTGAGAAGCATTTTTTGATAAAGACATATTATATTTACACCAAATCTTCATATAGGTAAGAAATCACCTTGCTATGCTTTCAACGAAGGCTGTTTCAACGACCCCCACTCCACCACCCTCATGAGCACACACCAATCAAATAACTAACTAACCTTTGATTTGCTGTGTCCTCCTTCGTCCTCCTTTGTCCTCCTCCTCCTCCTCCTCCTTTGTCCGCCTCCTCCACCTCCTCCTCCTCCTCCACTTGTTTAGCAGGGAAGAAAAAATGAGAGAGGAATGCAGAGAAGGAGGGAGAGGTCAATGTCAACACTAAATGTCACAATAATTTTCTTTATTTTCAAATTATTATACATACATCAAAGCATATCTATGGCCCAATCAAATACAGAAAGTAACTCTTTCCTTATTCCTACTGGATGTATATTTAAAAACATCTAGCTTGATTCTAATTTTATAATTCAAATCTATGTTTGGCTTTTCAAATTCTTCATCTAACCAATAGTTTGACACATACAATGCTTCCAGGTTTTCAAACTGTAGAATATACCGAGTCTTGTTTCTACAGCATACCTGTTTGATTGCAATAATGACCAATTCTGCTCCTTCTTGTAGATTCTCTAATCTTCTGCAATCCCCTACTTCCACTTTACCTTTAATTTCCAGCATTGTGATGTTATTATACTGCTCCATTTCTTTTTGTGTGAAGGGAGTGTCTTCCAACTTTTTCCAAACATCTGACAGAAACTTAAGTGATTCTATTCTAGTAAATGTATGACCATTATAGCTTGTCATACCATTGACTGTAATTACACAAATTTTCTCTTCCCTTGGTAGACAAATTATTTCTTTTTTGTCACTGTAAGGGATTACAAAATAACCCTCTTCCTTGAGAGTTTTGATAGCCTTGTATGCATTAATAAAAACATTTTTATGGCACCCCTTTACAAAGTAAACATTTTTTAAATCATCTTTCTCCCCCAGTACACCTACATATGGGAATTTCCGAGTATCATTCACAGTAGATGCAGTCACATTGTACACTCCACTCAGATCAAAATTTAGCCAATGTGAATGGGAATACGGCTCAAGTTCCTCTCTCAAATTTTCTATTTCTTTCTCAAATTCTGCTAGCTGCTTATGCTGTTCCCTGAATGACTGAGTGGCTTCAAAAAACTCAATTTTCCCCCGTTCAAGATCAATTTCATCCAGTTCTAGATTACGCTTCTTGGCTGATAGCACTGTGATAGGAGACAAGGGCTGTATCTCTTTAACAGGGTATGGGAGAAGCTTACAGATTATGTTTGCTCGTTTTCTTAAGACTTGTGGTATCAAGTTACCTGTTGCTACAAGGCCCAACTCATCTAGGTCAACAACTTTGGATATGGTAGAGAAAACTGTGGTTGACTTGGAGAAATATGTCTCATCACTCTTGATATAGCACTTTTGTGAGAAACTGATATTACTTTTGTTTGATGGATCCTCAAAAATTTCTACATAATTGATAGGTAGTAAATTGAAACTGGTTGGTAGCACTGCGCTACACGGTTAGTTGAGTGAATGGATTGCTCCGTAAGTTTTTGACAAATTAAGTATGTTAAGTTGAAAAACGAATTTATAAAGTGTGTTATCGTAGTTCAAGTATAAATTGTGATACCATTCCTGAACATCCAAGCGTCAAAAATCGTAAGTAGTTACCGTAGTTTTGTTGAAAGCATAAACATTCTCCACAGAGACGCCATTTTCCCAACGCATGCATTCTGTTACATTCCATTACATTCTACGACAGCAGCTATTTTTAGCGTAGTCAGAGATAAGGAGTCGAGTGCAGGCGACCTTGACAGCGAACTAGGCAGTGACAGCGAGTCGATTTCGCCAGCTAGTATCGAAGTGTCATGCAGTGGATCGATTGTTGACATCGGAATCGATTTCTACTCAAGTATCGCTTCATCTTCATCCAAGTCTGGGTTGTAACGGCTCGACCCTCAGGAGAGGGCGGCGTAATTGAGTGTTGTGCATCTTTAGTCCAACAATTCCGTTGGATCGGCAGCTCATCCCCAGATAGGACTGAGGTGTAGTCGGTAATTAGCGTAAATTTCGTCGATGGAGTTTTCATAAGTCAAGTAGAGTAAGTTATTACCGTAACTAACAAACCGCTGTACGCAATGACTCAGATTGAGGATAAATTAGATCAAATTCTAGGAAAACTACAGAAGCTAGATGATTTGGATGAGAAGGTCGACAAATTGAATAGTTCTCTTCGAAAAGAAATAGATGAGATTAGAGTTGAAATCTCCCGTCTAAAGCAAGAAAGTTCGAATAAGGACAGACGAAATGAAGAAAGAGAAAGGAAGTTTAACTTGTTGCTTTTCGGTGTTGGAAGTAAAGAGCTTTTCACTATGAATCAAGAAGTAATAAACATTTTGCGGTTTCTGGTTCCTGATTTCAACGGGAATTTCATCAGAGAATTGTGGAAAACAAACAGGAATAAGGAGAACTCACCTATTATTGTGAAATTCAATTCACTCATAACGAAGAACACGATATTGAGAGGAAAAAGAAAGCTTCAAGAAAAACAAGAATTTAAAAATATTCAAATCAAGGAGGACTTTTCAGTTGAGACAAGGGCTATCAGTAAGGAATTATTCCCACACCTTTTGAGTTTAAAAAAAGAAGGAAGGAAAGTTTTCATGATTGGAGATAAGTTGAAGGTTGATGGTACCCTTCTTTCCCTAAAGGAATTGCAAAAGCAAGAGTCAAACTCCTCTAAGCGAGCGAGAAGTGAAGAGGCATCACCGAGTCCAAAACAAGGAGAATGCAAGGAATCCCGTGATCGTCAGACAAAGAAGAAGGGGAAAAAGTCCAATGAAAACAGCCTTGAAAGATTCCTAACAAAAAATATTGATAAAACTAAAGAAGAAGACCGTCAAAACGAGCAATCGGAAGCAAAACGCAAGGAGGATTCAAGATCAGAAGAAACAAAAAACAGGACGAATAGGAAAATGTGGAAACCAGGCTACCAACCAACAAAAACAAGAGGAAAATATTTAAAGTAAGGAATTCAGGAAATAGTTATTCCCCAGAACGACTGGTCATCAAGGGGAATCAAGACCAAAACCTCCCAGGTTTAATTATAGGCACACTCAATGTAAGAACACTCAAGACAGAAGATCGACTCATCGAACTAGAGGAAGCATTGAAGGAATCTAGCATTGATATCCTTGGTATAGCAGAAGTAAGGAGACACTCCGAAAAAATAATTGAAAGGAGCAGTGGATTCATTTTCTACCATTATGGTGAAACACCAGGTCATAAAGGTGTTGGATTCCTTGTTAGAAAGGAGTTGAAGACGAAAATCGTAGAGTTCAAAGGTATATCCGAAAGAATAGCATTGCTGAAGTTGAAAACTCAGGGAAAACTGTTACATATTTACCAAGTTTATGCTCCTACTTCAATGGCTGAGGAAGCTGAGCACGAATCATTTTACAATTCACTCACCGCAGCTCTAAGCAGGGAAAGAAACAATTGGAAACATATAACTTTGATTATTGGTGACTTCAACAGTCAGGTGGGAAAGCAGGAAGAGGGTGACTAGAAGCTCCAGTGACTAGAAGTCTGCCCATCCTTTGGGACGGCTTACTACTGGGTTTAATGAAGCATTCCATCTCGATTAGCCCAATAGTTCGATTGTACAAGGTTTTGGAGCTTCATTGTAGAATAGGACCTGGTTTAATTGAAACCTCGTCTAATTGAGACACTGCCATTCAGATTGATACTTTTATCATATTCAGGAATGATAGGCTGCATAAGAATGGTAGGGGAGTTGCTGTTTTTGTAAAGGAAGATTTGAGAGCTAAAGGATTAGTTTAGTCCAACAATTCCAGACCGAACAGGCCTGAGTTTATGTTTATTGAAATAGTTGCAGAAAATTCCAAAGTATTGATCAGAGTTTGTTAGCGCCCTCCACACATAGGTTGTATGTAACATCTGTGAAGTTGGCCTGGAAAATTTTATAAATCATAAATTTGTGTTAGTTTAGGTCTGTTTTGACAAATTTGACGTCTGTTTAGGTTTCTGAATACCAATTTAGGAAGTTCATAATTTTCCGGGCCAACTTCACACTAGCCCGGGAATTCTAATAGAATTGGTTGAAAATAGTCTAGATCGTTAGTTTAGGTTTGTTTTGGAAAATTTGACATTTGTTTTGGTTTCTAAATACCAAATTTGGAGTTTCAAATTTTTGTCTGGACCAACTTAACTGTCTCCCTATATCAACATAACTTCTAGTCAACTGGAGTCAGTGCAAAACAAATTTCTTCATCTCCTTTACTACAAGAAATTTAAAGTCTGGTTTCCATATGAACGACCCAGTAGTGAATTGAGAGAGCTGTTTAGGGTTCCTTCGCTCAAGTGTAGACGTGATCAGATTTCTCTTTTGTTTCTGCATTCATTGATGCATGATGGGATTGATAGCAGTCATCTTTCCAACCTGATCAAGTTCCATGTGCCTTCAACAACACATCCGAGAACACATTTTTTTTCTCTGTCGATAGGTGCCGTACCATGGTAGGGTACTTCTCTCAAATTAATAGAACAACTAGATTGTATAATATGTACATTAAGGATTTGGATATATTTCATGATGGTCAGTCAAGCTTTAAACGTAAATGTGAAAACCTTCTGAATAATGTGCCCATGTAACTTTCTTTTGGATGGGGATATTATTCCACTTATCAGCATGATAGTTTGCAGACTCAATTTAAAAACCAATTTGCATCATCACTCGGGCTTTGTTGTCATATCATAATTGTCATATTCATTGTAGTAATCACATTATTAGGATCGGCATAATCATCATCGTTCATTGTCTTAGTCATCATCTTCATCATCATTAATTAACACATCTCCTGCATTTCCATAGTAACTTGATGAACATTTGTTATTTTTTTCACTTCGAAACTTTTTTTTCAGTTATGTGTCTGGTGATTGAATTTATTTGTAGTATTGGGTTTGTTGCAGTTGTGGTAGTTTTTCGTTGATATGTTACTGAGACATTTTAAGTAATGTTTTTCTTTTTCATTTTTCTTCAATAGTAAGTTTTGGTTTAATCACTTAATCATCACTTCTATATGATTGTTCAATAATTATATAATTCGATACTTATGCACTCATCAGCATCATTAATTTGCATCATTACTTGGTTTAATCAGTTCAATAGTATAATAGTTTAATTATTATTATATTTTAGTTTATTTATATAATTGATTATGCATGAGAATTTTCATGATAATATTATAATTTATAGTATTTTCACATTATTATGATTCCAGTTGAGGAGGCAGTTGTGGGTTTCGACCTGTTGTCTCCAAAGAGATATTGTAAAATAAATAAAAAAAAATAAACTTCTTATCTCAGTTACAGCACACAATTCTCAATGTGTTGAAAACTGTGTTCAGCGTGACTTTAGATTTGTTTTGACAAATTTGATGTCTATAGAAGGCATTGACAAGACAGAGGTTCAGCAAAATTTTTCTCATATCTATCTACAGCCATTATAACGTGGATCTCACTAAAGGGAGGTGGAGGGATTTTTCTCTTTTTCTCCTCTCCTTTTCCTCTCTCTTTTCAGGAGTCCCTTACCAAATTGATTGTATTTCTCTTTTGAGTTTATAGAAATAAATAGAATTAATTGAATGCTTTGATAAATAGCTTGAGACCCCTTGGGTTGAAGAACTCGCTCATGAACTGTTGTATTGATCTCCAAGATCCACAACTTGTATTTATACAGAGTTGGTGAGAATTATAATTGAAACAGCTAAATATATCTACTACAAGTATGGTTTTACAGTAGTAGGTTCCATAGGAATCCTATTCCAATTGAAGAGACATAGTCTGTCACTTCAAACCTTTTGTGTGCCATTTTGGATCCATCAGATGGATTCAACTTTATTTCAAATTCAGCTCCATTTTAAATCCAACTTCGTTTTTTCAAATGGGAAGGAGGTCATGTGATACATGATTTCGATGCAGAATTTCAAAGGAAAATTCAATAGCAAAGCCCGCTCATCTATAAGAAGTTCATGTTCTTCAACCAGCCAGCCCTAAATTTGAAGAGCTCCTGGCCAATCTGGAGATATCACAGGGAGAAGGGAATGTCACCGACAGTCGCAAGGAACTGTTCACCCTGCCAGAGAGCTATGCATTGGCCCATTGCAGAACTAGGAATGTGGAAGCATCACAAGGGATTGCTACGGTCTTCAGGAGAAAATTTGGAAGATTGGATGAGTTGAACCTCCAGAGTAAGGAGTAATGTTACACCACCTAGTGTTACGCACCTGTGAACTCATCTCCAATTCCTGAGAGTGGAGCAACTTGGGATACCCAGACTCAGCTGAGGCTATGATGGATTTGACTGGAAGATTGTGAGACCAATGATTAGAAGAATCTTCAAGGACACTGGAATCAGTGTAACCTGTTATGTTTACAATCCATGGGCAGCAACCCCAGAGGATCCATCGAAACCAGCTTCTGCTTGCCATACTTTCAGGATGGATCTTGACTGTTCTGGGACAGAACAGTTTCAAGGAGGGGGCAGTGTTATGGATGAGACCTTTAAAGAGGCAGCAGAGGCGAGGGTTTTCTGGAATCTTCCTGTGTGCTCTGGTCGACAGAGTTGTCGACCAATGGCAAATTTTTCCTAGAACCTTTTGGTAAACAACATTACGGCGGCAGGGGGGCTTCTAGATCACTCTCGCGAGTTCACATCTTGGTGCAGGGAGTCATTGACCAATGACAAGCGCGTTCTGGAACCTTCTGCTAATCAACAATCGCTGTGATTGGTCGAGGGTATTCGACACCTCCAGAACCCTCTCGAAAATCCTGTTGCACATATAAATAGCGAGAGTTGCAGTCAGGAGTCCAGTTGACAGACTTCTGTTGTATTGCTCGTTCCTTCTCCTATCGTGACAGACTAGTGATGAAGTGATAATGGACTTTTGTAGTTGCTTATACAGTTTTTTATTCTTGGTGACAGTTATTCCTGAACAGTTTTTTTCTATTAGTTAACGTAAGCTTGTGATAGTTCTGTGTAATTTATTAGGTAGTTATCAGTTTATAGTTCACTTCCGTGTGTTAGACTGTTGTAAATAATTGATCTGATCAGAATAAATAGCCTCTAGTATTTTATTGGTGCAGAGACCCGCAACAATAATAAAATTATTCTGTGATTTACATATTATGTAGAAATCTCATCATTAAAACATCTTCCAATCCCATTATTTCATGATATTTCCTACTCCCATCATTTAAAAATATCTTTCACTATCATTCCACTCATTATGGGGTCACATCAATTTTCTCATTAACTTAACACTCACAGTTACTCACACAGCTGTCATTTTGCATTTTTCACTTATTAATTATTTTTTTTCTAAATAATGGTTAAACATACGAATTTCAAACGTTGCGAAATCATTTATAACAACTAGACAAAGCTACAAAAAAAATTTGATGATCCTCCAAATTCATAAAACAAAATGATGGCCATTTAAAATGTTGTTTCTGAAATAACTCAGAGACCGTTGGATTTACATAAAAATTACAAAAGCAACTTTGAAAAAAAAATAAATTACCTATTTATTGATACCTTATTTTAAAATAATTATCCAATATTAACTAAGATATGGCAGCTTTAGTGACAGGACACCAATGGGGGTTGTTTGCAGTGTGTGGTGTTGCTGATAGAGACTATACTCAAAAACTGTATATATTTGTATTTCATCTGTGTATTTGTATTGCTAATTGCATATTGAACCCTCGCAAGCCAGTAACCTTGCACTCCCCTATTCCTTTCCATTCTGTTACCATTGTCCAAGCTCCTTCCTTTCAAGTCTGTCGCACCAACACATACCTGCATGCTATTTCCACCCCTCACAACTCACATTTATTCCTTCTTTGTCTTACTCTTTACACTTCCACTCTCTTTCCTATTTCTCTAACTTTCACCTCCCTCTCCCTCTAATAGATATTGGACCTTCCACAAGGAGACAGTCGAGTTCCAAGATTCCTACCGAAAACACATGCTTACCGAAAGTTTCCTGTAGCTGGCCTGCCAATAATGTGTTTGTACCGTATTATTTGTACTTGTTTTTATTGGAGTCGGATTATTAAATTCTCATTCAAATATGAACGTGCATGCCAAGGCATGCGGCTAAAGTCTGCTACAACAATGCAACAGTCTCCATCTGCTTTGCATGCTTTTTGTAAGCTATTTAAGATTATTTCAAACAAAAATTCTTGTTACATAACCGGTGTCCTATCACTAAAGTTGCCATATCTCAGTTATTATTGGTCCAATCTTGAAAATTCTGGTACCAATCGATAGGTAATTTCACTTATTAAAGAAATTTACGCAAAATGGCAGCTGTGTGAGTAACTGAGGACTTACACGCATACTCCTACAGTGGTGACCCCGACGTGATCTGAAATTTTAAGTGTTACCTATTTCTAGTTTTGTCGTTTTGCTACCTGTCACGCCGTGTATTGTCGTGTCCATGTCCGTCCGTATCTGTCCGTATCTGTCCGTATCTGTATCCGTATCCATATCATATTTCCCACGACCTGTGGACTTTGCCGGTTTGTGTGTGGACTCCAGTAATGTGGTATCGGTTCTGTCACACTTTCAACTATGACAGATAAAGCAGCAGCATCTGTCAACCGAATCGCAGTGAGGTCCCACTGTTCTGGCCAGCAGATCCTGAACTTTGGTTCGCTCAAATTGAAAATCTATTTACATTGGCTGCTATAACTTCTGATGAGACTAAATTCAGTTATGTGGCAGGAAATCCAGATTCAAAATATGCTGCTGAAGTTCGAGATATTTTGATTAGACCACCAACAACCATGAAATATGAGAAGCTGAAAACAGAGCTGATTCAGCGACTCAGTGCTTCACAGGATCAGAAGACAAGGCAGCTTTTGGAACATGAAGAGATAGGGGATCGGAAGCCTACACAGTTCCTGTATCATCTCCGAGCCCTTGCTGGTACAGTTGTTCCTGACAGTGTGCTTAAACCTCTGTGGCTATCACGTCTGCCATCCTCCACCCAAGCTATTCTAGACTTTATAGACCTAGCATTTCTGAGACTGCTGTTGCCACAAATAGTGTAGAACAGATGATGAAGCGACTCACAATACTCATGACAGCCAAGATGGGAGAGATTGCCAACACCTTACAGCAAGAAATTGCTGCAGTAGCTGAGGATCAACATGAAAACCGTTCACGCCGCTCAAACTTCCAATCCAGCCCTCATTCACGTTCACACTCCGTATCACGCTCTGGCAATGGTGATCATGATGGTATATGTTGGTACCACAGACATTTTGGTGACCAGGCTGACAGATGCACCTCACCCTGTCAGTACCAACCCAAGCGGCAGGGAAACGATCACGGGAGTCATTAATGGTGGCAAGTGACCCCATTCTCAAGTCATCCCGCCGCCTCTTTGTAACTGATAAGACTTCAAAACAGCAATTCCTTATAGATAATGGGGCTGATGTGTGTGTTCATCCTCGGTCACTTCTTCCAGGACGACGACAAAAGACTGACTATGAGCTATATGCAGCAAGAAACACATGTATTGCAACCTATGGCTTGGTGACATTCAATCTTGAAAATTCTGGTACCAATCGATAGGTAATTTCACTTATTAAAGAAATTTACGCAAAATGGCAGCTGTGTGAGTAACTGAGGACTTCTGGACAATTCAAATATTATATTTAAATATGTTTGTTATCCAGGAACAATGCCCTAGAGTATTGGTAGGCAGTTCGTAAACACACTGTATATAGTATCTGACTATACTGTAGCACTGGGGCATCCGTAATGCGTATATACTGGTCACCTACAAAATGAGGTTAGGGTTAGGGAAAGGTTTGGTTCGGGTAGGAGAGAGGTTATGAGGTTGGAATATAGATGTTAAATGGATCTAACTATATTGTAGTCAAATCCAGAACTATATGATTATTTCATAATTTTGAATTTCGAATTTTAGAAGTTTTGGCGGTTAGAACTTCACTCTGAACTATCAACATGATATGATTTTGTTTCTGACTACCACATCAGATAATGTTATCTATATAACAGGCTATAATAAAAGAGAGAACTGGCTTATACTCGTACGCGATAGGAAAATCACGATTGACGCATCATCACGTACGAACTACTGGACTGATCAACTTGAAATTTTGCATATGGATTTTTGATTAACCGAGGATTGTTATGAGCCTATTTTAAATGCTTCCAGATTTCATTTCGTGAAGTTTTCAATTTGTCATGCTTCCAGTTTGTTCTACTGGCAAAACACGGGTTACCTGCTAGTCAATGGATAAAATGAAATTACAGAGTGGAAAGTTTATCGATGTGAAAATATATGAAGGTCTGAACTATATGAGCTATAAATATTAAATACTCACCATTTTTGTTCAACAAAATTATATTTTATTTCTTGCAGTATCAATTACTTTGATTTTCGGGAAGAAAGTCATAATCCATAAGGTGTTCATTGACACTGATCTTATTGAACAGTAAGATTTTTAGACAGTTGTAGATTGATGTAAAAGGGCATAATTATCTTTCTCATACCTTATTATCTGAGACCTTTTTGAGCTGTCAAAAATAATTTGGATTTGGAAATGAGCAAGGGCCTATGGGGCCGAACTCAGAGCTGCAAGAAGCCCCCGGCCCCATCGCTCAATACAGATGAGCGTGCCTTTGACTAGCTTCGGAATAAAATAGAATATCGATTAGGGCGCTAATAAGGGGCTCTCCAGTATCCCCTATACACAACACTTGGGCTTATTGAAAAGTCTATCGACAGCTTAATTTGAGTCTCCAACATCCTTCCGGATTTCCAGCAGCTGCGTCGCCTAACAATATTCAGTGACTAATTATTTCTTCAAGGTAATATGTCAGGAAGAATCAGATAAAACTCTTCATTTTCATTTGAAGTCTCCTCAGCAGTGACTTTTACAACAAGGAAATATCTATAAAGTAGACTTACGCTTATCTCCGTGGTAAGAGAACTTTATGATTCATATCGCTGCCAAGTTTAAAAGTCAGAGATGAGTTTGAAGTCAGGAATAATCAAATTACACTTTCTGTTCCATGTTTCAAAAAAATAGTTGAATTTTATCATTATGGGACACAATTCAGAATGGGCTAAATCTGATATCAAAGTGAGTCATTTCACGAGAACCAATCAGAGAAGCCTTCTTCTTGGAAAAGCTTTCTCGTGAAATTGATCACAATTGAACTGGCTTTTGTGCAACCAGCACTTATTCTTCCAATTATGGAGAAACACCACAGCATCTCTTTCCATACAATCAAATCATGTAACTTTTTATGCAGTAGCCTATTATTTATGTTCTATTATTCTAGTTTTTTTATTTCCATTTCAAACCTTTTTCAGACCAAAGCGAGGAAGGTATGAATATTGAGATTTTGTTTAGTATGTGCATTTTATTTATATTGATAACGATAGTATAATAATAATAGTCCACAAACTAAAAACAAATGCGCCTCTTATTACTGCTCTTGTCAATAGAAGGACTGTATTCAATAGATTCCAAAAATACTTTTTTCAATTTTTTCTCATGAATTTGATGTTACAATATTTCATTTTTTAGTCTGTAAGCAATAAAATGTGTATTGATCAATAATATTATTTCAATAAAAGTTTTTTGAACCTATTCAACTATTGTTTCAATTAAGCTAGTTTCACATGGCAGAATATATTACAGAGGTTTTCATATTTCGCAGCTCTCCTATGCTTCCACATAAAAATCTTACAAACCTATTCAACTCTTGTTTCAATTAGGCTAGTTTCACATGGCAGAATATATTACAGAAGTTTTCATATTTCGCAGCTCTCCTATGCTTCCACATGAACATCTTACAATTAAGCCGACGTTTGCTCCAAGTATGACTCATCACTTTTTCTCAAAGTCAAACTTTCACAAAAATATAGATAGACGATTTCTGATTTCGGATTTGGATTCAGCGACCCCAAATTTTTAAATGTGTGAGTCCCATTTTCGAAAATACCCACCCAAACAAGGTAATTATGGCAGTTTTTTAATATATCTTCCCATTAGCATATGATTATATAGTAAACCCATACTAAGATAATAATTCTTCTGCCTCACAAAGGTTTTAAAAAGTTTTCAAGCATTTGAAAAGTTTAAACCTGGAAATTTAAACTTCTGGAAGTTCCAGTTCTCAAAAAAAAAATAAAAAAGTTGAAAAGATGAATCCAAATAAGAAATCAGAAATCATATCCACTAATACCCCAATAAAATACGAGAAAAAATGATCTTTTACAGTAAACTTCACTGAATTTCAATTGTCATTCAACAATCCAACTTATCAGGTTCAAATCGTTGAATATCACTCCAAATTACCAGTAATTGCTGACTCTTTTTCTCTGTAACAATTAGAAATAGTATATTTCGCACTTAGGGCCGAAAATGAGACTTTTCCGGCTCGAAATCGGTTTTCAAGTCCGAGGCCATAGGCCGAGGACTAGGAAAGATTGAGAGCTGGAAAAACAGTTTTGCCCATGGCGAGAACGTTATTCTTCGCCACACAAAAAATGAACAATATATATATATTATATATGAGAATAATTGTTCAGCAGGCACTTTCGAAAGCGAAACAGGAAGCTCATAGCTCTAGCAAATCTGAGGTAATCTGAAAATCAGAAAATTGTCCAAGTATTTTTATTTTTTATTCTGATTCGTCTGAATAACCTAAAAGATTATGTTCAATTATTTAAGTGGTTGAGTTTATACTTTTTATTCTTCCAAATGACAATAAGATGATATTATTATAAAATGTTTTGATTCTTGAATAATAAACACAGATGATCGAAAGTTTTTTGATCAGCTGATTTAACACAGAAGAAATTTGGCCAATCTGAATGTCAACGTCAACAATGCTTGTTGTCGTTGACTTCGGAAGTCTAGGTTAAAAGATCTATCCTACTCTGAAAATCGAATTTGAATAGTTTATAATATATATTGTATCTGTATTTTATTCATCCAAATAAAATGATACTATCTTATTGCAGAATACTTATTCAATTCTAGAAGCATAAACTGATTCCGTTTCATAAACCATTTTGTGAACACGTTCACATCAAATCAGAATCAGCTGACTTCAAGGTTATTTTACAGCCCTAGGGCCGTGAAACTTTTATTGGCGTGGTCAGAAAACAATCACTTTAGGCCTCCATATGACGCATGTTGACCATCTCATTACATCCAAGTGGGGCAAAAAATCTATTATGAACATACAGTGTGAACATCGTGCTGATTTGAATAATCTTTATAAATGATCTGATCAATCCATGGTAATAATAGGAATTGAAAGAATAAAAATGTAATTCTATTCCAAGTAAAACGAAACTGATGTTTGTGTTTGTATTAGAACTGCTGAGTGAATTGTGCATACTGAAAGAGTCATGAATAGTCCAGACGAGCTTGCAACTTTGATTCTTTTGACACCAGAGTCTCGTTTTATTTTTATTGAAGAATGATACGGATAGAAAATATATGAATGAACCGATGTTGCCATATGTGTCGCCATTATGCGAAAAGCCGAAAATTATCGTTCTGTATTTTGTGAAACCATGTTTTGTTAAAGACAGTTATTCAGAAAGCGATTTTTTTTCGTTCAATCTTTTCCATCCTTATAAATTCTGTTGAATCAAACATTATGATATTTTACAAGTTGCACTGAATTCATAGGAACGGTAAAAATCAATTTTACAAAAATCGATGTGCATGTTACTGGATTTAGAAGATTGTAATAAATAGAGACCATTGAAGAGCTAGAATAATGGCTTTTATTGACTAAAATAAACTGAGATAGAATATCAAACTTTCTGATGATTTAGAATAATTCAAACAACTGATTTATGACATATGATTATCATATCATTCTCCCCTCCCAGTAGTGAAATCTACCGGGGCCAATCTACGAATGTTGACAGAAACTTCTCTTCCATCAGAAAGTCTTACTTGAGCGACATGACGGTTCAAATGAATAATTTCTACCTTTTCAACTCCAGGATCATGCTTACTGCATCTTACAAAGGTCTTCATCCATGCCTCCTTGGCATTGATCAGCCAGGATGGCAAGTTTGTCATAGATGTGGAATTACGAGGATGAATGAACATTCGCTCGTGAGGTGTGCAATTGATGGTTGTGCACAGAAGCGAGCGAATCCTGCTTAGTGATTCTTAGAGTACCTTCTCCCAGTGAGGAGTATCCGTGTTCCTGGACCGTAGGGCTAAACGGATTGTCTTCCAAATTATTCCATTGTAGCGTTCCACCTGTCCATTACCTTGAGGGTTGTAAGGTGTTGTGCAACTGGTAGCTACACCTTTGGACATTAAGTAGCCTTTGAGATCTTTTGATAGAAAACTGGTCCCTCTATCAGTGTGTATGTATGGAGGATAGCCATATTTGGTGAATAAGTCAGTGAGATTTTGAATTACTGGCTCTGATGACATGTCTCGATAGGGATAGGCAAAGGGAAATCTCGATATTCATCCACAATAGTGAGGATGTACTTGTTTCTAGTTGATGATGGCAGGGGTCCTTTGAAGTCAATGTTGATCCTTCCAAAAGGCCGAGTTGCTTTTATCAATTTTCCAATCTGAGACAGTTGAATCTTGGCTTCAGCTCTGAGCAGATCTTGCATTACATGCAGACTTCTCTGATGTCATCTACCGAGTATGGAAGGTTATGAGCTTTAGTCCAGTGAAAAATCTTGTGATGCCGGGGTGGCAGAGGTCTTGATGATATTTTATCAAGTCTTGTTTTGATGTGATACATCTCATTATCACACATGCTCGAGAAAGAGCGTCAGCAGTTATGCTCTCTTTTCCAGGTCGGTAAATGATCTCATAGGTGTATTGAGATAGCTCAAGGCGCCACCTCATGATTTTTTTCATTCTTCACCTTGCCTCTTGCTGCGCTATTGAACATGAATGAAACAGATTTTTGATCAGTAATAAGTTGAAAGAAACGACCAGATAAGTAATGATGCCACTTCCTAATAGATTCTACAATGACATATGCCTCTTTTTCAACTGATGAGTGTCGTTTTTCACTTTCGTTTAGCATTCGTGAAAAGTATGCAAGAGGACGTTGATTGTAAGATAGTGTTGCTGCTATGCAGAAATGTGAGTCTGCATCAGTGTCTACAGTGAGAATGCCTCCTTCATCCTTCCACATGTATAACAGCTGCAGCTACCTCTGCATTAAGATCTTCAAAAGCTGCAAGGGCCTTTCCTTGAAGAGGGAAGAGCGTACAAGGCATGTGCCAACGCATCAATTTTACTTGAAACATTTTGTATCCATCGAGAGTAATGTTCGAAGAGGCCCACAATTCTCTGAAGAGTTTTAGGATTAGGAGGTTGGGGCATATTAAGTAGAGGCTCAAGGCGTTTGGGATCTGGACGTAATGATTTGTTTTCAACTAAAAATCCTAGGAAACGTATCTCCTTTTGACAGAATTTACTCTTCTCCTTGTTTATAGTGAGTGAGTTATTTGAAGCTGCTGCAAGAAACCGTTCAAGATTAGTGTCATGTTCTTCTTTTGAATTTCCACAAATCATGGCGTCATCTGAATAAGCAGAGATATCAAATAATTTCTCTTTTTGTATGAGTGAATCAATTACTCTTTGAAAAGCTGAAACACCATTCGTGACACCAAAAGGAATACGACAGAACTGATGAAGTTTCTCTACATGCTTCAAATCCTATGTATTGCCTTTCTTCAAGTAAGATTGGTACTTGGTGATATGCGGATTTCAGATCTACAGTACTATACCAGGAATACTGAGCTACTTTGCGAACTAAATCTTCCTTATTTGGAATGGGATGGGCGTCCAATTCAGTGAATTTGTTTTCAGTTCTAGAATAATCTATAACCATCCTTTTTTTCGGTTATTGTGTTTAACAACAAATGCTTGGGCACGCCAATGTGTGTGGCTTTCTTCTATGATGCCATCTTTCAGTAATTGTTGAATTTCATTGGAAATAAAATCTTCATCATCTTTTGATAATTTGCGAGATTTGGTTGTAATTGGTTGACAATTGGGTTTTAGATGTTGAAAAAGGGAGCAAGGAGGAATTTTTGCTTGAGTTACTCCGCAAATAGTAAGAGGTGGCTTATTACCTCCAAATAGTATTTCTATACTGGAGAAATTGTTCATTAATCCGTGCCCAAGAATAATATTTTCACAGAGGTCTTGCATAAGCATTGAGGTTGTGTTTGTATAACTTCCTCCCTGAACTGTTAAATTCACGTTAACTTTGCCTTGGATTTGTGGTGTGGAGCGTTTTGAGCCTTAAGTTACTTTTCCTATCTCTGGTATAACTTCTAAATTCAGTTTTTTGCATTGGTATCGTCAATAGAGTTGCCAGTTGCTCCAGTATCGATCAGTGCTTGACTTTCAGTTCCGTTTATGGTAATAGGAATAATAACCTTTGAAAGACATTTTTCGGCTTGCACTGAAGGTGTTAGTAATATCAAATTACTAGACTCTCTTTTTTTCTCTAATATGAAAGATTTTGAGTTACATACCCGAGCGAAGTGTCCCTTCTTATGACACTTCTTGCAGAGTTCGTTTTTAGCTGGGCACAATAGTGGAGAATGTTTTTTGTTGCCACAAAAAAAGCATGCTTGTCCTAATACTAACAGCTGATAATGATGAGTCTGAAGTGTCTTTTTGATTAGGAATTAGATTTGATGCATTTTCTGTATCCTTGCAAGCATTGAGCTCAAATGGAGAAATTGAGGGGGTCCTTGGTCACCCACAAGGTAAATTTTGTCATATTTTTTTATTTTTTCATAACTTTCAATTACTGTCTGACATACTTTAGATCATTATACCGTTCAGTATGACTGCAGGTTTTTCAAGATTGTCAAAAATAACCCAGTCACCCTTGAGTGCCACCTGGATTCAATTTTGGGTTTGATGGTGCACTATCAGGAGCATAAATGCCATAATATTTTGTGATTCCAATATCAAAAACTGATGTGAAAAATACAGAGCCAATCGAATCTTGGCTGCAAAAATCCCTAATGATTAACCAAAATTGGCCAAAATCAAAAAATTTCCCTTGCATCCCCCCTATTGAATTTTGTTGGAATATTCCCACAGAGCTAATGTTTCCGTGGCTGCTGAATCCGATTTCAAGCATGAAAAAGCTGTGGTTGTGATTTTTAACCAGCAATGAATGTATCTCATCAACTGAATCTGATTCCAAATTGTGAGGGTCAAAAATTTCCTTGGCCAAAATTGAAAAAAAATCAAATAACAGCCCTTATGTCTCTCATATATCATCCCACAGAGTTATTATATGATGAATAGCCTCATTTTAATGTGCTGAGTAAGATTGTTTCTCTCGACTTTGCTATAGAATTAACCATTGAAAAGCTGGAAAAATTGAGTGGTCCTGGGTAACCCGCAAAGTGGAGTCTCTCATACAAAATTTTTTTATCTCTTTTCTGTATAGGCCTACTTTTATAGAAATAGAAAGAAAAATGAAAATCTTAGTACCCTTTTTGAAATATTTAATCACAACATGTTTCAGATATTGATGCCATTTTCAAGTGATATGAAGTAAATAAATACTGCTAGAAGGTTCTTATTTTGATCATATGTTAGTGTATTCATATGATTTTATGAACTGAAACTTTAAATTGTGGATTTAAATCCGCATGATTCTATCAAAAATGGGATTATTGGTGTCTAGCTATTGGATTGAGTTTACTATTTTATCTCAGTTTAATTTTGCCGCTTTATAAATATGAAATTCTCCGTAACATTCAGTTTACCACTTTTATTACCATAATTTCGTATTTTCATATTGGAATTCATATAAATTACATTTTTTTTTTTTAGATGAATTTAATTTTTTTTTGACATATTTGAACATCATTATACCGTCCTGTGTAACTGCAGATTTTTCAAAATTGTCAAAAATCACACAAACCCCCTCGAATGCCCCCTGGTTTTTTTTGGGTTTGATGATGCACTATTAGCAGCATAGACGGCAGGTTGAGTGATTTCAACATTGAAAACTCATGTGAAAAAGACAGAGACAGTCATATCTTGGCTGCAAAAATCCTGGAAAATGGGCCAAGATTGACAAAAATCTAAAAATGACCCTGCCATCACCACTATTGTTTTTTTTTTTTGTTAGTTTTCGCGGGAGTGATGTTTTTTTGGTTGCTGAATTCGATGTTGAGTAAAAAAAACCCTGTAAATGTGATCCATGACAAGCACTGTGTATGAGGGTTCCCCCCACGCCCCCCAAGAATTGAAAATTTTGTTTTTCGACAATTTTTGTGTAAGCTATTCTAGGTATTCTTCCTGATGATATCATTCATGAAATTGTGAGATCCAAAGTTCTGGCTGGGAATTTCACACTTTTTCTCTGAAAAATTTTCTCAAGAAAATGAGGGGGCCAGGCCCTCTATCAAGAAAATTGATGTTTCGTCTCTGCAAGGCGATGTTACAGGTTTTTCTGAGTTTTTTGAGCTGGAATTCAAAACTGTGGCCATTTCCCCAATTTTTCAAAAATTGAGGGGGTATCATCGCCCCCAAAATGAGAATTTCGAAAAATCCATAATTTCCCCAATGCCTGCTAAGACACCTTGAGACATCCTGATGGAAGTTGATATTGTCAGATGCCCCAGATTGGCTGGGAACTTTCAAATTTTCCATCATGCAAAAATCGTCGACAATTAACTCCCCCCCGCCCACCACTCGACCCGGTCCGAATTTTATTCTAGCAATCTAGTAATGTGAGGGCGCTGAACAAAAGAGTTTCCTTGAACTTTGCTGAGAAATGTGCCGTTCAAAAGTTGAAAATATTGGGGGGGGGGGTCCTGGTGCCCCCCAGAATGGAAAATTTCCAGATATCATTATTATTCCTATGGTTTCAACCACTTGTCAATCGTATACTATAGAGCATCAACCACCAAAACAACCACCCTTGTTAGGAGGTTTTCAGATGCTCCAGCTATGGTATATAACTCGCGCTTCGCGCTTGGTGGGGGCTTCGACTCTGCACTCCCATGAGTGGTATGACTGTACAGGGGTGGGTAGCAGCCTCCGCGCTTAGCGCTCTGGCTGGGAGGCGGGCTTTGCCCGCCCAAGTAGGTTGGGTACGGTAGTTTATGTTGGGTGGGTTCGGTGGAGTAGGTTGGGTAGGGTGGAATAGGTGATTAGGGAGAGTTGGTTAGGTGGGATGGCTAAAAATATGTGGATTAGGTAGAGTAGATTGAGTGGGCCATGATAGTGTAAGGTACAGTAGTTTATGTTGGGTGGGTTAGGTACAGAGTTGAGGGTATGAGGGTGGGATAGGTGATTAGGGAGAGTTGGTTAGGTAGTATGGCTGAGGTTATGTGGAATCGGTGGAGTAGGTAGAATAGGTTATCTTGGGTAGGGTGGGTTAGGGTGTCAAGATTGGGTTAAATAGTTGAGGAAGGTTAGTTATGGTAGGGTGGCTTAGGTTGGGTAGTATTTTTTGATAAGGTGGGTTAGGTAGGGTAGATTAACACTTTTACCGAAATCCCGGTCTCACAGACCGCTATGGAATTTTGGAACTCACAGATGGCAGCACTAGTTGGTCTTATACCTTCCCCCACCCCTTCTACCTTCTCACTAGGAAACCCTCCTTCTGTTGACATGCGTTTTGTCTAGCTCTAGGTTGACGGTGATTAGTTATTGTGCTAAAGTTGAAAACGTGGAGGTCTCTCTGACCGATGGTTTCTAGTAGTGTAGTGTGACACGCGGTCTGTCTGACCGAGGGTTTCTGTTTGAGTTTGAATCGATGATTTTCAATTATTTTTTCATCCATATTGTATTCTGTCAGTGGTTTCAAAGTATCATTGAGGTGCATCTGTATCCACAAACAAGTTTTCACCATGGATGAGGACAATAATAGTGGGAATAAAAACCATTTTCGAAAGCGTTTAGACCCTTGTGATCCAGATTTTGGAGATAGAATTAGAGACTTGCTTCATAATGATGTTCGTGATGGTGACACAGTGAGTAGTGAAAGTGAAATAGATGATTCGGATGAAGATCCTGACTTCATATTACCACAGCATGGAGGTCAGGAGATGAATGAAGAAGAAGAAGAGAGTACCGAAGAAGAAGATGATGAAGAAGTCTTGTTGCAACAGAGTGCAGTTGAAGCAGAAGAGCATGCAGTTGATGACATCAACCAACAAGAAGACACCTATTTTATTGAACGAACAAAGAAAACAGAACTTGTAGTGTCAAATGCATGGACCAATAAGCAACCACCTCGAAATGTGAGGACACCAGCCAGAAATATTATAAGGTGATTGCCTGGGCTACATGGACGAGCTAGATTACTGGGAAACAAACCAACCAAGAAAGATGTGTGGCAGCTCCTGTTTGATGCTACTATCATGAACACAATCCTAGTGAATACAAATAAGAAACTGGAAGAAACAAGAAGAGGTTTGTCTGTAAATACGAAAAATAACAACTATAGGGACATGGATATTGAAGAGCTCAATGCCCTGTCTGCTTGATTGACTGTAGTAAAGAAGTTTGCTTGAAATGTGCAAAAGAAGCTGTTTCCTGAACTTAGTGTTGAAAGATCATTGAAAAACATTTTCTGAGGTAGTTATAAAGTTTTTATGCTGCAATTAAACTATAATATTTACTTAATTGTGTTAATTATTTCTAGAAAAATCATTGTCCATAGAGAACCAAATAGTAATAGAACCATATCTAGTTACCAAAGTCGGAGTAAATATTAGCTATATGATATAGCGGTCTGTCAGACCGGGGGTTTCTGTTAGTGCTATCTGACCGAGGGTTTCGGTAAGAGTGTTAAGTAGGTTATATTGGGTAGTGTAGGTTTGGTTGTCAAGATTAGGTTAAATAGTTTAGGTAGATTATTTCTGGTAGGGTGGCTCAGGTTGAGTGGGTTGTGTAGGGTGGGTTAGGTAGAGTAGTTTAAGTGGGGTGCAATAGAGTGGGTTGAATAGCATTATTTATGTAGGGTGGCTTAGGTGGGGTAGGTTGAATGGATTGACTGATAGAGGGTTGAATTGGTAGGTTGGGTAAAGTAGGATAGATAGGGTAGGGTTGGTGGGATTGGTTTGGTAGGCCAGGTAGAGTAAAGGTTGGGTTCAATTTTTGAAATGTAAATTTCGAAAAATCCACAGTTCTCCTGAATAAGATGATTGATTGAATAGTTAAGGTAGATTATTTCAGGTAGGGTGGCTTGTGTTGAGTGAGTTTGGTAGTGTGGGGTAGGTTGAGTAGTTAGAGTAGAGTTAGAGTAGTTAAAGTAGGGTGCAATAGAGTGGGTTGAATATCATGATTTATGTGGGGTGGCTTAGGTGGGGTAGTTTAAGTGGATTGACTGATAGAGGGTTGAATAGGTGGGTTGGGTAAAGAAGGATAGATAGGGTAGGGTTGGTGGGATTGTTTTGGTAGGCCAGGTAGAGTATAGGCTGGGTTCAAGTTTTCAAAAGGAAATTTTGAAAAATCTTGAGGCACTGAACAAAAGATTTCTTTTGCACTTTGCTGAGAAATGTGCTGTTCGAAATTTGAAATATGGGGGGGGGTCGAGGAGGACCTCAAAGGTGAAATTGGTTATTTCTGCTATTTTTTATTCACTTTTCAATCACTTTTTATCATTTTTTGACATATTTCAACATCATTTCACAGTTCAGTGCAACTTCAGATTTTTCGATATTACCAAAAATCACACTACCCCTCTCAAGTGCCCCCTGGATTCAATTTTTGGCTTGATGATACACCATCAGTTCAATCCATCCAGTTCTCATTTATGATGAATAGCCTTATTCCAATGTGCTGAGTAAAATTGTTCCTCTTGATTTTGCTTTGAAATCAAGCATTGAAAAGTTGGAAAAATTGAGGGGGTCCTTGGTCCCTCCCAAGGTAAATTCTGTCATATTTTTTTCTTTTTTTCATCACTTCCAATTATTGTCTGACATATACTTACATCATTATACCGTTCAGTGTGACTGCAGATTTTTCAATATTTTCTCAAAAAAGGTGATGTTTAAGGATCTCCAGAGTTGATTGAGTTGGAATTCGAAACTGTAGCGATTCCCCCCCTCAATTTTGCAAAAATAGAGGGGGTCATCATTGACCCTAAAAATGGAAATTTTGTAAAATCAATGATTTCCCCGATGCCTGCTTGTACTCTCACAGACTTTCTGATGAAAGTTAGTATTGTCACATGCCCCAGTTTGGCTGGGAATTTTTCAAATCTTCATTACAAAAAAATGTATGGTAATTTCGTTCCCCCTCATACCCCCTGGAACACGGTCGAGATTTTATTGTTGGGATCAAGTAATGTTCAGGCACTGAACAAGAAATTTCCTTTGCAATTTGCTGTGAAATGTGCGGTTCAAAAGTTGAAAATATTGGGGGGGTCCAGGAGGACCGCTAAGGTGAAATCTGTTGTTCTTGCTATTTTTATTCACTTTTTTGATCACTCTTGATCATTTTTTGACATACATCAACATCATCTCACAGTCCAGTGTAACTGCAGATATTTCAAAATTGCCAAAAATCACACAGCCCCCCTCGAGTGTCCTCTGGATGTAATTTTGGGGTTTATGATTCAATATCAGTTGCATAGACGGATGGTTGAGTGATTCCAATATCAAAAACTGATGTAAAAAATACAGAGACAGTCATATCTTGGCTGCAAAAAACCTGAAAAATGAGCCAAAATTGACAAAAATCAAAAAAATCACTCTCCCTCCACCACTATTGTTTTTTACGGTTGGATTTCACCGGAGTCATGTTTTTTTGGCAGCTGAATTCATTTCTGAGCATAAAACACCCAGTAAATGTAATCCATGATCATCACTGTATATGAGGGTCCCCCTCACTCACCCCTAGAATCGAAAATTTTGTTATTGGACAATTTTTCTGTGGTTTATTTTTGGTCTTCTTCCCAATGATATCATTCATGAAATTGTGAGATTCACAGTTTCTGCTGTGAATTTCACACTTTTTTTTCTTAAAAAAATCTCTAAATAAATGAGGGGGCCGGGCCCACTATTGGGAAAATCAATGTTTCTTCTGTGCGGGGCAATGTTTTGGGATCTTCTGAGTCGATCGAGATGATGAATGGCCTCATTTTAATGTGCTGAATAAGATTGTTCCTCTTGACTTTGCTATAAAATTAACCATAGAAATGGTGGAAGAATTGAAGGGGGCCTGGGTAGCCCCAAAAGTAGAATATCTCATATGTTATATTTCTCTATTTTCTTCAGAAATATAAATATAAGTTATACTTTTTTATTTTTTCCCCCTATTGCGAAAATCGATGGTTCGTCTTTGCAAGGCGATGTTTTAGGATCTCCAGAGTTGATTGATTGAGAATTCGAAACTGTAATGAATTCCCCCCCCTCGAATTTCCAGAAATTGAGGCGGGCATCATCAACCCCCAAAATAAAAATTTCGAAAAATCAATAATTTTCCCAATGCCTGCTAGTACTCTTACAGACTTTTTGATGAAAGTTAGTATTGTCACATGCCCCAGTTTGGCTGGGAATTTTTCGAATTTTTATTGCAAAAAGACAGATGAAAATTCAGTTCCCCCCTGCAACCCCTGCGACCCGGTCGAAATTTTATTCCAGCAATCTAGTAATGTTGAGGCGCTGAACAAAAAAGTAACTTTGCAATTTGCTGAGAAATGTGCAGTTCAAAAGTTGAAAATATTGGGGTGGGTCTGGGAGTCCCCCAAAATGGAAAATTCTCATATATCATAATTATTCCTATGGTTTCAACCACTTGTCAATCGAATCCAACAGAACACCAACCACCACAACAACCACCCTTGTCAGGAGGTTTTAAAATGCTCCAGCTTTAGTATATATAGACTCGCACTTTGCGCTCGGCGAGGGCTTCGCCCCCTGCACCACTATTTGGGTAGGGTTAGCATTGTCCGCGCTTCACGCTCCAGCTGGATCACTTTTTATGACTGTATAGGGTTGGGTTGCAGCCTCTGTGCTTTGCGCTCCAAGTGGGAGGCCCGCCCAAGTGGGTTAGGTAGGGTAGTTTAGGTAGGGTGGGTCAGATAGAGTTGGTTAGGTAAGGTTGGATAGGTGAATAGGTAGAGTAGGTTAGGTAGGGTAGTTTAGGTAAGGTGGGTACAGGGGTGAGTAGCAGCCTTCCCGCTTTGCACTCCACCTGAGAGGCGGGCTTCGCCTGCCCAATCACCTTCTATGATTGTATAGGGTTAGATAGCAGCCTCCGTGCTGTAGGTTAGGTAGGGTGGGATAGGTGATTAGGAAGGGTTTGTTAGGTAGGATAGTCTAGGTAAGGTGGGTTAGGTAGAGTAGATTGAGTAGGTTATCTTGGGTAGAGTAGGTTCGGGTGTCAAGATTAGATTGAAAAGTTTAGGTAGGTCAGTTCAGCTAGGGTGACTCAGGTGTTATCAGTGCTCCAGCTGGGAGGCGGGCTTTGCCCACTCAATTGTCTTTTATGACTGTATAGTGTTGGGCAGCAGCATCCGCGCTTGGCGCTCCGGCTAGGAGGCAGGCTTTGCCTGCCCAATCGTGGGCAGGTTAGGTAGGGTGGGTGGGTTAGGTAGAGTAGGTTAGGTAGGGTTGGATAGGTGTTTAGGAAGAGTAGGTTTGGTATAGAGGAGTGGGTTATGTGGGGTTTGTTTGTTAGAATGGATCAAGTATAGTTAGGTGGAATAGGCTGGATAGAGTTGGGTAGTTGGATTGGATTGGTGGGGTGGGGTGGTTAGGTTGCAGAAATTAGGTTGGGTAGGTTGGGTAAGATGACTCATGTAGCGTTTGTTAGGTAGTGTGGGATATGTAGAGTAGGTTGAGTAGAGTGCAACTGTATAGGTTTGGGTAGCAGCCTCTGTCTTTACAACCCGATTGTCTTTTACAACTGTATGGGTGAAATCTGTTTAATTATTTCAGGTAGAGTATCTTAGGTAGGGTAGGTTGTGAAGAGTAGGTCAGGTTGCAAATATCAGGTTGAGAAAGTTAGGTAGGTTAGTTCAGGTATGATGGGTTAGGTAGAGTAGGCTAATGGGCGGGGTAAATGGGTTTGGGGTGTTGGGGATAGGTTATACAGCATAGGTTAGTTATTGAAGATTTTTTAGATTGTAGATTTGGATTGTCAGTAGATAGCAGACTCAATTTAATGAGAGATTCGTTTATGTCATGACAATCACACTTCCAACCTAGTACACATAACTAACTTCATTACTCATTCAATGAAACTGTAATGATGACAGTTTATGTTACTTGGTTATTTCCAGACTTTGGACCGGCATCATATGGAGCAAACATTTCTAGCATTTAGTTATACAACTATTCAATATTTTGTAAGTTAATTATCTGTTCCAATTGTAATCAATATGTAGTACATTTCAAATAGACAAACAAAACAATGAAGTATGTATGCTTCAGATGGAGGTGGTTTAACATGCTCGTTTTCCAATTCTACAGCTACTGTTTTGTTAAAATTTACACAAATACTAAGGATTAGTCTGTTACAGCTAGAAAATTTGCATGATATTAGGTTTTTTATTAACCTTCTGGTAGTCATGCCCTACTCAATCACACGAGCAGTTGCGTGTTGTACTTTGTACAACATCCAATTTTCCAAGTGTTATGTACTCCATTTACTGTCAAAACATATTAATTACCATCAATTCTGTGTTATTGGTTCGTTTACAGTCCCGGTATACAGTCTTTCCCTATCTCATGCACAGTGCGACGACTTATGCACTGGCACCTAGAGACTGAACCATTGCTCGGTTGATACTGCAACTCAGTGGAGTGATGGGTGAAAATTTTGGAATGCATAGGTGACTCATTCACTGACACCACCCCATTCAATAGTTTTGTGCAGCCAAAAAAAACTGACACTGTTGTACGTTTTACAACAGCGCAACTGCCGGAAGGTTGAAGAATGGATCAGTTATAGCCTATTATGTACAAGTAATAGCCTACTACATACAAGATGAAATTGAGTATTGGTAAATTTAATATAATTTACATCATCCCATACGACAGTATTCAAATCAGTTGTTCTACTATAGATGTTATTTTTTTTGTACATACAGATTAAGTTAATGTAGTATATTGCATTAGTTTTGTAATATTTAAAAAATTATTTCATTATAGCTAGTTCTGTAATAAAGAGATACTGAAAATGCAATATATAACTTTAGTATTGTCATAGTAGGTAACAATCACCTCTTATAGTGAAGATAGTTCTTCAAGATAATTCACATCATTTCATACTACAATATTAACATCAGTATGTTCCATGATATATGTTATTTTCCATCTCAATATGGAGATACAGAAAATGCAAAATATTAAATTAGTATTGTCATGGTTGAACAATTATTATACTGGGTGAAATTATTATCATTATTATTTTGGGTGAAAATTTTTTTTCATTATTCAGGCGAGGTGGGATCTTCCTGGACTCCCCACCAACAAAAAGGCCATACTAAACCAATTTTTAATGACGGTAACATACTCAACCATGTTGAAGATTCTATATACTTATCTTACTAGATTATACATGCTATTGATTATCATGCTTCGAGAAATTTCAGTTGCTCTTTGAATGAAGAAAAATGGTAACAAGTTATAGGCCTACTCTTGAATGTAGGCTATAATAAATATAAATAATGAAAATGAATTTCATGAGAATAGAGAGAATAGCCATTATATTTAAAGTTAAACAGAAGCTTATCAAGTTACATCAGGTGAGATGAACTGCTAAGCTCATAATCATTTATCAGAATGATCAAATACTTGCACAAGAATTTTCAAATGCTCATATCACTATATATGGTGATTCGATTAGATGATATGAATTAAGTTATCAAAGTAGGTAATACAAAACTCACATTCAATTCAGTGTCAGCGAATTCATTCAAGTACTGATTGAACCACTTCCCCTGGCTTGCACTCACAATAAGGAGTTTATCCATTGTATTGTATATCTAACACAGCAATCTTGATGGTAGTCCAGTCAGAAAGAGAATTGGGAAACATTGTTTTTCGAGTTAATGTGATCAAGGAAACACTTTATTTGAAAATCATTTATTGAATGAATACTAATCACTTATGATGAAGGAAATACTGAGAAGACACTCAGAGGTTTACTTAATTGGAATAAAAAATTCAATTCAGTCTGTTGGCAATGAACAAAGTTCTATGAACAATAATCTCAGATTATAACATCGAACAATGAGATTATTGAATTTAAATTTCACTAGAGTTTCAAAAGTATGGTTTACAAACTGTTCAAATTATAATATAATGTTCAAACATTTTAATTATAATTTCTATGAAATAGAATAGAAGAAACAGCAGCTATGGATAGTTATAATATGAAACAATGATTCTTCAAAAACTAACCGTCAATAAGAATGTTTGATAAGAATATTTATGAAACTGTACAGAAATTGTGTACAAAGTTTGACAATGTAAGCTTATTATACCCATATCCTACTTTGTTATTAGAAATCAATGAGATACTTTTGTCAACTCCAATAATTTTTTGAACTGAAATAATGAGAAAATGCCACTTCATGAAAATGTAGAACAGTTAGTTGACATTGAATACTGATTAGGCTACATCTACTATAATGTGAATACTATGAGTGGATAATGTAGTGGGTGTATACTACCCACATGTAGTAAAATAGTGAACAGTACCTCTAAAATACTAAAATAAAGTGTTTTTTTTTCTAAATACCAACCTTGAGCTATGATACAGCAGTTAAAAAACCACCGAAGAATCTGTAGATATCAACCACTGAAGAATATGTGGTAATTATATTATATATATATATATATATATAATATATATATATATGGTATATATATGTCTGGTGTAAATAATTACCGAATATGTAGATATCAGAGTCAATAAACTGACAAGAAATTATATATTATTCTGGACACAGTGTAGAAAACTGGGAAGAGAATGATCAATATTCTTAACCATGTACAATACAAGATACAGCAACAGCTTTGTTTGTTGTTTTGAGATCTCAGTTACACTTTGAATTTAAGTTGTTGCCAACCTGAGAATCTGAATTATCATAATTTATATTATTTGAAGCTCATAACATCTGCAGTATCTTTCAACTGATGCAATGACAATACTCATGTGATAATCAATTCTAAATGAAATTTGTGATAGAATTGAAGAGCCTGCATATTTATTGAAATTAGAAGTTACAAGTCCAGACTCAAGAGTGAGTTGAGAATTCTCCATTGTGACATTTGATCATTATAGAATAATCCGGAAAGTATATCTCAATACAGAGCTGTGGGAGAGCATTTTGTCAAATAGTGGAAGCATTATATGCATTCTATGGCAGGAGATTGATTGTTTGTTCCATCATGAAGGTTGAGTCAGGGCTAGAATTAAAGAGGTTGAGCAAGATGATTTTAAAATAATGTTATATATTGAGTACAACTTTTCAACTGATTTAGATCCGGTCCTAATATAACTACAACTGATACAATTATTCGGTTATAATTATTTTATAATTCATATTTCATAAAGCTATTAATCAAATATTGTTAATCTTGATTAATCCAGAATTGAATGATGAGATCTAACGAGAAGAAACGATATCTCCAACAAATGAAAAAATTCCCAATTCATATTTTATTGGAAATAGCAATTATTATTGATGGCTCGAATATTATACTTTGGTAGATAGATTACATCTATAACATTCTAGAAAGACAGTATTGAACATTTAAAAATATCCAGAAGAATATATAATATCCCTCACATTCTAAGGTACCATTGTTGGTTGAAAAAGAATATATTATAAGATATTATGAGATGGACAATTTTTCTGTGGGGGATCACAAACACCCTGTAAATGTGATCTATGATCAGCACTGTATATGAGGGTCTCCCCCACGCCCCCCTAGAATCAAAAATTTTGTTATTGGACAATTTTTCTGTGGGTTATTTCTGGTCCCCTTCCCAATGATATCATTCATGAAATTGTGAGATTGACAGTTTCGGCTGGGAAATTCACACTTTTTTTTCTTAAAAAAATATTTAAAAAAATAAGGGGGCTGTGCCCCCTCACAAGAAAATTGATGTTTCGTCTGTGCAAGGTGATGTTTTAGGACTTTCTGAGTCCTCTTTCCAATGATATCATCAATGATATTATAGAATACACAGTTTTTGCATAGAATTTCACACATTTTTTTCTGAAATTAAAAAAAAAAAAAATGAGGGGGTCGGGCCCCCTATTGGAAAAATCGATGTTTCTTCTGTGCGAGGCAATGTTTTGGGATCTTCAGAGTCGATTGAGATGATGAATGACCTCATTTTAATGTGCTGAATAAGATTGTTCCTCTTGACTTTACTATAAAATAATCCATGGAAAAGGTGGAAAAATTGAGGGGGGCCTGGGTAGCCCCCAAAGTAGAATATCTCATATGTTATTCTTTTTTATTATTCCCAGATCACTTTTGATCATCTTTTGACATATTATAACATCATCATACCGTCTTGTGTAACAGCAGATTTTTCAAAATTGCCAAAAATCACACAGCCCCCCTCGGGTACCCCCTGGATGTAATTTTTGGGTTTCTGATACACTATCAGCAGCATAGATAGCAGGTTGAGTGATTTCAACATTGAAAACTGATGTGAAAAATACAGAGACAGTCAATTCTTGGCTGCGAAAATCCTGGAAAATGAGCCAAAATTGACAAAAATCGAAAAATCACCCTCCCTATTGCTTTTTTCGGTTTATTTTTCTTGGATTGATGTTTTCTTGGCTGCTAATTTCGATTTTGAGCATAAAAAAACCTGTAAATGTGATCTATGACCAGCACTGTATATGAGGGTCCCCCCCACGGCCCCCTTGAATCAAAAATTTCATCATTCGAAAATTTTTCTGTGGGTTATTTATGGTCTTCTTCTTAATGATATCATTCATGAAATTGTGAGATTCACAGTTTTGGCTGGGAATTTCACACTTTTTTTCTACAAAATTTTCTTAAAACAATGAGGGGGCCAGGCCCCCTATAGACAAAATCAATGTTTCATCTGTGCAAGGCGATGTTTTAGGATTTTCTGAGTCAATTTAGTTTGGATTCAAATTCGAGCCATTCCCCCCCTAATTTTTCAAAAATTGAGGGGGGCATCATTGACCCCCAAAATGGAGAATCAGAAACATCCATAATTTCCCCAATGCCAGCTTGAACTCCTAGAAACTTTCTGATGGAATTATTGTTGTCACATGCCCCAGTTTAGCTGGGAATTTTTCAAATTTTCACTCTTGAGATTGTTTTCAAAAAAATGAGGGGTCCGAGCCCCCTTTTGCAAAAATTGATGGTTTGTCTGTGCAAGGCGATGTTTTAGGATCTCCAGAGTCAATTGAGTGAGAATTCGAAACTGTTATGATTCCCCCCCTTGAATTTCCAGAAATTGAGGGGGGCATCATCAACCCCCAAAATAAAAATTTCGAAAAATCAATATTCTTCCCGATGCCTGCTAGTACTCTTACAGACTTCCTGATGAAAGTTAGTATTGTCACATGCCCCAGTTTGGCTGGGAATTTTTCAAATTTTCATTGCAAAAAAACAGATGAAAATTCAGTTCCTCCCACAACCCCTGCGACCCAGTCGAAATTTTATTTTAGCAATCTAGTAATTTTGAGGCGCTGAACAAAAAAATTTTCCTTGCACTTTGCTGAGAAATGTGCGGTTCAAAAGTTGAAAAAATTGGGGGGGGGGTCCGGAAGCCCCCCAAATGAAAAATTCTCATATATCATAATTATTCCTATGGTTTCAACCACTTGTAAATCGAATCCAACAGAGCACCATCACAACAACAACCACCCTTGTCAGGAGGTTTTCAAACGCTCCGGCTGTAGTATATATTAACTCTCCTTTCGCGCTCGGTGGGGGCTTCGCCCCCTGCACTGCCATTAGTGGTATGACTGTACAGGTGTATGTAGCAGCCTCTGCGCTTCGCCCTCCAGCTGGGAGGCGGGCTTCACCCGCCCAAGTGGTTTGGGTACAGTAGTTTATGTTGGATGGGTTAGGTAGAGTAGGTTAGGTAGGTTGGGGCTTCGCTGGCCTAAGTAGGTTGGGTAAGGTAGTTTATGTTGGGTGGGTTAGGTAGAGTAGGTTGGGTAGGGTGGGATAGGTTATTAGGGAGAGTTTGTTAGGTAGGATGGCTAAGGTTATGTGGATTAGGTAGAGTGGATTGAGTGGGCCAGGGTAGGGTAGGGTACATTAGTTTATGTTGGGTGGGTTAGGTAGAGTAGGTTAGGTAGGGTGGGATAGGTGATTAAGGAGAGTTGGTTAGGTAGGACAGCTTAGGTAAGGTGGATTAGGTGGAGTGGATTGAGTAGGTTATCTCGGGTAGGGTAGGTTAGGGTGTCAAATTTGGGTTGAATAGTTTAGGAAGGTTAGTCATGGTTGAGTTGAGTGAATGCAGTATTGAATGGTAAATTCAAAAACTGCCTTTGCATCTTTCATTTTTGTCTTCCCATACAGTTCTTTCATAATAAATAGACCTATTCCAATGTGCTCAACATGATAGTTCCTTATGTCTTCGCTATGGAATTGAACATTGGAAAGTTGAAAAATTTAGGAGGACCTGAGTAACACCAAAAATTCAATGTCTTGTATTTGATATATTTAATTTTTTTCTATCTGTTTCAATTATTAATTGACATATTTCAACATTATTTTACCTTCCAGTGGGGTTGTAGACTTCTTCAAATTAACAAAAACCACACAGCACCTATATTGTCCCCTGTGAGAAATGTGCGGTTTGAAAGTTGAAAATATTGGTGGGGTCCATAATCCATGTTTGTCTGTGCAAGGCGATGTTTGAGGATCTTCAGAGTTGATTGAGTTGAAATTCGAAACTGTAGCAATTCCTCCCCTCAATTTTCCAAAAATTGAGGGGGGCATCATTGACCCTAAAAATGGAAATTTCTTGAAATCAATGATTTTCCTGATGCCTGCTAGTACTCTCACAGACTTTCTGATGAAAGTTAGTATTGTCACATGCCCCAATTTGGCTTGGAATTTTTCAAATTTTCATTACAAAAAAACTTATGGTAATTTCGTTCCCCCCCACGACTCCTGGAACACGGTCGAAATTTTATTGTGAGGATCAAGTAATGCACAGATGAACCATCGATTTCTGCAATAGGGGGCTTGGACCCCTCATTTTTTTGAAAACAATCTCAAGAGTCAAAATTTGAAAAATTTCCAGCCAAACTGGGGCATGTGACAACTCTAAATTCCATCAAAAAGTTTCTAGGAGTTCCAGCAGGCATTGGGAAAATCATGGATTCTTAGAAATTTCCATTTTATGGGTCAATGATACCCCCTCAATTTTTGGAAAATTAGGGGAGCAATGGCTTCAGTTTTGGATCCAAGCTCAATAAACTCAGAAAATCCTGAAACATCGCCTTGCACAGACAAAACATCGATTTTGTCAATAGGGGGGCCCGGCCCCCTCAATGTTCTAAGAATATTTTCTAGAAAAGAAGTGTGAAACTCCCAGCCAAAACTGTGAATCTCACAATCTCTCAAATGATATTTTCAGGAAGGGGACCAAAAATAACCCACAGAAAAATTGTTGAATAACAGGATTTTATATTCTAGGGTGATTGGGGGGACCCTCATATACAGTGCTGGTCATGGATCACATTTACAGGGTTTTTTTATGCTCAAAATCGAATTCAGCTGCCGAGAAAACATTACTTCTGTGAAAACTAACCGAAAAAAACAATAGGGGTGGTGGGAGGGTGATTTTTTTATTTTTGTCAATTTTGGCTCATTTTCCAGGATTTTTGCAGCCAAGAATTGACTGTCTCTGTATTTTTACTGATAAGTGTGGTTGTTGTGGTGGTTGGTGCTCTGTTGGATTTTTGCAGCCAAGAATTGACTGTCTCTGTATTTTTCACATAAGTTTTTGATGTTGAAATCACTTGACCTGTCGTCTATGCTGCTGATAGTGTATCAGAAACCCCAAAATTACATCCAGGAGGCACTTGAAGGGGGTATAATATATTCTTCAAATACAGGGAGGTAAAATACATTCTCTTATCATCATATCAAACTCTTTTCTCCATTCCATTGTAACTTCTCCTCTCCACCTCTGATCATTCATCAATAACTCATCTTCTCATAGTGTTCATCTCCTACTCCAACTTTGTCATCATGAATAATGAACTTGCCACATGTGTCAGTTTGTCCTGATTAACTTGAAAATGAAGGTTTGGAAAGAATATTGAAATTTGTGTAATTTAAATTGGTATTTATATTACCATGAATACAGCTTATAGATTGTCTGCAATCTATAATATAGAATAAAACTGAATAAATACTGAATATGATTTGGATTGTCTGCATGGTATCAAATAGTTGAAGTTATAATATTATCCATTATTATTAATTTATCCATTCACATACACAATTTCAATGGAGAATTATTTCGTATTCTTTTCTCAATGGAGAAAAGAACATGCCTATCATGGAACAAACTGATTTAAATACTGTAGTATGAAATGATGTAAATTATCTTGAAGAACTATCTTTACTATAATTGGGTAATTGTTACCATGACAGTACTAATGTAATATATTGCACTTCCAGTATCGCTATATTGCAGAACTATCTGTACTGAAATAATTGTTTAACTATGATGAATCTGATACAATATACTGCATTAACTGTATCTGTATATAGAAATAAAAAATAACACCTATCATAGAACAACTGATTTGAATACTGTAGTATGGAATGATGTAGATTATTTCAAATTTTGTAATACTTTATTTCATCTTATATATATAGTAGGCTAAAACTGATCCATTCATTAATAAAAACCCAATATCATGGGATTGTTGAATCTTGCAAATGTTTTAGCTCTGATAGACCTATCCTTAGAATTTGTGTGAATTTTAACCAAGAAGTAGCTGAAAAATTGAAAAACATGCATGTTGAACCACCTCCATCTGAAGCATACATTCTTCATTGTATTGTATGTCTATTTTAATTCAAAATATTACTACATATTGATTATGATTGGAACAGAAAATCAACTTTAAAAATATTGAATAGTTGTATAACTAGATGCAATGAATTTTTGCTTCAAATGGTGCCGGTCCAAAGTCTGGAAATAGCCAAGTAACATAACCTGCCAACATTACAATTTAATTGAATTAGTGATAAAGTTAGTTATGTGTACCAGGTTGAAAGTGTGATGGCCATGACATAAACGAATCTCTCATTCAATTGAGTCTGCTACCTACTGACAATCTAAACAATCTTTGATACCTATACTACCCTTACTATAGTTACCTAACCTGTACCTTATAGGTTACCCTAAGGTTACCCTAAGGTCACCTTAACCCAACCCATAGGTTAAGGTTACCCTATACCTTATAACCTATACCTAACCTTACCTTACCTAACCTATACCTTACCTATAGTTATATATATATACTATAGCCAGAGCGTCTGAAAACCTCCTGACAAGGGTGGTTGTTCTGGTGGTTGATGCTCTGATGGATTCGATTGACAAATGGTTGAAACCATAGAATTAATTATGATATCTGGAAATTTTCTATTTTGGGGGGCTCCAGGACCCCCCCAATATTTTCAACTTTTGAACTGCACATTTCTCAGCAAAGTTCATAGGAACTTTTTTGTTCAGCGCCCCTACATTACTAGATTGCTAGAATAAAATTTCGACCGGGTCAGGTGGGGTGTGGGGTGAGCTTAATTTTTGACGATTTTTGCATGATGGAAATTTTGAAAAATTCCCAGCCAAACTGGGGTATCTAACAATACCAATCTCCATCAGGATGTCTCTAGGTGTCTTAGCAGGCATTGGGAAAATTATTGATCTTTCAAAATTTTCATTTTGTGGGTTGATGATGCCCCCCTCAAAACCAGCACTGTATATGAGGGTTCCCCCAGGCCCCCCTTGAATCGAAAATTTCGTTATTCGACAATTTTTCTGTGGGTTATCTTTGGTCCCCTTCTCAATGATATTATTCATAAAATTGTGAGATTCACAGTTTTGGCTGGGAATTTAACACTTTTTTAACTGGAAAATTTTCTTAAAACAATGAGGGGGCCAGGCCCCCTATTAACAAAATCGATGTTTCGTCTGTGCAAGGCGATGTCTTAGGATTTTCTTTTTGATGGAATTTAGAGTTGTCACATGCCCCAGTTTGGCTGGGAATTTTTCAAATTTTGACTCTTGAGATTGTTTTCAAAAAAATGAGGGGTCCAAGCCCCCTATTGCGAAAATTGATGGTTCGTTCGTCTGTGCAAGGCGATAATTTAGGATCTCCAGAGTCGATTGCGTGGGAATTTGAAACTGTAACGATTCCCCCCCTTGAATTTCCAAAAATTGAGGGGGCATCATCAACCCCCAAAATAGAAATTTCGAAAAATCAATAATTTTCCTGATGCCTGTTAGTACTCTTACAGACTTTTTGATGAAAGTGAGTATTGTCACATGCCCCAGTTTGACTGGGAATTTTTCAAATTTTTATTGCAAAAAATGGATGAAAATTCAGTTCCCCCCCCCCGCAACACCTGCGACCTGGTCGAAATTTTATTTTAGAAATCTAGTAATGTTGAGGTGCTGAACAAAAAAGTTCCCTTGAACTTTGCTCAGAAATGTGCGGTTCAAAAGTTGAAAATATTGGGGGGGTCCGGGAGACCCCAAAATGAAAAATTCTTATATATCATAATTATTCCCATGGTTTCAATTTGGGGTGGGTCAGCAGCCTCCGCGCTTTGCACTCAGGCTGTAAGGTGGGCTTTGCCCACTCAATCGTCTTTTATTACTGTATAGTGTTGGGTAGCAGCCTCTGCGCATAGTGCTCCGGCTGGGAGGGGGACTTTGCCTGCCCAATCGTGGGCAGGTTAGGTAGGGTGGGTGGGTTAGGTAGGATGACTAAGGTTATGTGGATTAGGGAGAGTAGATTGAGTGGGCCAGGGTAGGGTAGGGTACGGTGGTTCATGTTGAGTGGGTTAGGTAGAGTAGGTTAGGTAGGGTGGGATAGGTGATTAGGGAGAGTTGGTTAGGTAGGATGGCTAGGGTTATGTGGATTAGGTGAAGTAGATTGAGTAGGATATCTTGGGTAGGGTAGGTTAGGGTGTCAAGATTGGGTTTAATAGTTTAGGAAGTTCAGTTATGGTAGGGTGGCTTAGGTTGAGTAGTATTTTTTGATAAGGTGTGTTAGGTAGAGTAGATGAAGTAGGTTATATTGGGTAGGGTAGGTTTGGTTGTCAAGATTAGGTTGAATAGTTCAGGTAGATTATTTCAGGTAGGGTGGCTTTTGTTGAGTGAGTTTGATAGGGTGGGGTAGGTAGAGTAGTTTAAGTAGGGTGCAATAGAGTGGGTTGAATAGCATAATTTATGTATGGTGGCTTAGGTGGGGTAGGTTGAGTAGATTGACTGATAGAGGGTTGAATAGGTAGGTTGGGTAAAGTTGGATTGATAGGGTAGGGTTGGTGGGATTGGTTTGGTAGGCCAGGTAGAGTATAGGCTGGGTTCAAGTTTTGAAATGGAAATTTCAAAAAATCTTGAGGCACTGAACAAAAGATTTCTTTTGCACTTTGCTGAGAAATGTGCGGTTCGAAAGTTGAAAATATTGGGGGGTCCAGGAGGACCCCCAAGGTGAAAATTTTTTTTTGCTTTTTTTTATTCACTTTTTAATCACTTTTGGTCATTTTTTGACATATGTCAACATCATTTCACAGCTCAGTGCAACTTCAGATTTTTCGAAATTACCAAAAATCACACTACCTCCCTCGAGTGCCCCCTGGATTCAATTTTTGGCTTGATGATACACCATCTGTTCAATCCATCCAGTTCTCATTTATGATAAATAGCCTTATTCCAATGTGCTGAGTAAGATTGTTCCTCTTGACTTTGGTTTGAAATCAAGCATTGAAAAGTTGAAAAAATTGAGGGGGTCCTTGGTCCCTCCCATGGTAGATTCTGTCATATTGTTTTGCTTTTTTCATCACTTTCAATTATTGTCTGACATATTCCAACATCATTATACCATTCAATGTGACTGCAGATTTTTCAAAATTTTCTCAAAAAAATGAGGGGGCCAGGCCCCCTATTGAGAAAATCTGTGTTTGTCTGTGCAAGGCGATGTTTAAGGATCTCCAGAGTTGATTGAGTTGAAATTCAAAACTGTAGCTATTCCTCCCCTCAATTTTCCAAAAATTGAGGGGGTCATCATTGACCCTAAATATGGAAATTTTGTAAAATCAATGATTCTCCTGATGCCTAGTACTCTCACAGACTTTCTGATGAAAGTTAGTATTGTCACATGTCCCAGTTTGGCTGGGAATTTTTCAAATTTCCATTACAAAAAAACTTATGGGAATTTCGTTCCCCCTGCACCCCCTGGAACATGGTCGAAATTCTATCATGAGAATCAAGTAATGTTGAGACACTGAACAAAGAATTTCTTTTGCACTTTGCTTAGAAATGTGCGGTTCAAAATTTGAAAATATTTGGGGGGGTAGTCAGGGAGGACCCCCAAAGTGAAATCTTGTATTTTTGCTATTTTTTATCCACTTTTTTATCACTTTTGACATATGTCAACATCATCTCACAGTTCAGTGTGACTGCAGATTTTTCAAAATTGCCAAAATTCACACAGCCCCCCTCGAGTGCCCCCTGGATTCAATTTTCGGTTTGATGATACACTATCAGCAGCATGGACGGCAGGTTACGTGATTCCAACATTGAAAACTGATGTAAAAAATACAAAGACCATCAATTAATGACTGCAAAAATCCTCAAATATGAGCCAAAATTGACAAAAATCGAAAAATCGCCCTTGCATCCCCTCCTTTATATTAACATGGTTAGTTTTCTCGGGACTAATGTTTTTTTGATTGCTGAATTCGATTTTGAGCATAAAAAACCTGTAAGTGTAATCCATAACCAGTACTGTATATGGGGGTCCCCCACACCCCCCTGGAATTTTGAAATTTGTTTTTTGACAAATTTTCTGTGGGTTTTTTTTGGTCCTCATTCCAATGATATCGTTCAAAAGATTATAGGATTCACAGTTTTTGCTGAGAATTTCACACTTTTTTCTGAAAATTTTTTTTTTCAAAAAAATGAGGGGGCTGGGCCCCCTATTGAAAAATTCGATGATTAGTCTGTGCGAGGCGATGTTTTAGTATCTTCAGAGTCGATTGAGCTGGGATTAGAAACTGTATCCATACCCCCCCTCAATTTTCCAAAAATTGAGGGGGACATCATCAACCCACAAAATAAAAATTTTGAAAAATCAATAATTTTCCCATTACCTGCTAAGACATCTAGAGAGATCCTGATGGAAGTTTGTATTGTCAGATGCCCAAGTTTGGCTGGGAATTTTTCAAATCTTCCATCATGCAAAAATCGTCAAAAATTAAGCTCCCCCCCGCACCACACCAGACCCGGTCGAAATTTTATTCTAGCAATCTAGTTATGTAGGGGCGCTGAACAAAAAAGTTCTCTTGAACTTTGCTGAGAAATGTGCCATTCAAAAGTTGAAAATATTGAGGGGGTCCTGGAGCCCCCCAAAATAGAAGACACTCAGAGGTTTACTCAATTGGAATAACAAATTCAATTCAGTCTGTTGGCAATGAACAAAGCTCTGATACTGTAAAAATGAAGAGTTGATACTATAATCTCAGATTATGACATCTAACAATGAGATTATTGAATTTAAGTTTTTACTAGAGTTTCAAAAGTATGGTTTACAAACTGTTCAAATTATAATATAATGTTCAAACATTTTAATTGGGTATAATGTTCAAACATTTCAATTATAATGTTTATAAAATAGAATAGAAGAAACAGCAGCTATGGATACAATATGAAAGCACATATGAAACAATGATTCTTCAAAAACTAACTTTCAATAAGAATGTTTGATAAGAATTTTTATGAAACTGTACAGAAATTGTGTACAAAGTTTGACAACGTAAGCTTATTATACCCATATCCTACTTTGTTATCAGAAATCAATGATATACTTTTGACAACTCCAATAATTTTATGAACTGAAATAATGAGAAAATGCCACTTCATGGAAATGTAGAACAGTTAGTTGACATTGAATACTGATTAGGCTACATCTATAATGTGAATACTATGAGTGTATAATGTAGTGGGTGTATACTACCCACATGTAGTAAAATAGTGAACAGTACCTCTAAAATACTAAAATAAAGTGTTTTTTTTTCTAAATACCAACCTTGAGCTATGATACAGCAGTTAAAAAACCACCGAAGAATCTGTAGATATCAACCACTGAAGAATATGTGGTAATTATATTTATATATATATATATATATATATATATATATATATATATATTATATATATATATATATATGGTATATATATGTCTGGTGTAAATAATTACCGAATATGTAGATATCAGAGTCAATAAACTGACAAGAAATTATATATTATTCTGGACACAGTGTAGAAAACTGGGAAGAGAATGATCAATATTCTTAACCATGTACAATACAAGATACAGCAACAGCTTTGTTTGTTGTTTTGAGATCTCAGTTACACTTTGAATTTAAGTTGTTGCCAACCTGAGAAACTGAATTATCATAATTTATATTATTTGAAACTCATAACATCTGCAGTATCTTTCAACTGATGCAATGACAATACTTATGTGATAATCAATTCTAAATGAAATTTATGATAGAATTGAAGAGCCTGCATATTTATTGAAATTGGAAGTTACAAGTCCAGACTCAAGAGTGAGTTGAGAATTCTCCATTGTGACATTTGATCATTATAGAATAATCCGGGAAGAATATCTCAATACAGAGCTGTAGGAGAGCATTTTGTCAAATAGTGGAAGCATTATATGCATTCTATGGCAGGAGATTGATTGTTTGTTCCATCATGAAGGTTGAGTCAGGGCTAGAATTAAAGAGGTTGAGCAAGATGATTTTAAAATAATGTTATAAATTGAGTACAACTTTTCAACTGATTTAGGTCCGGTACTAATATAACTACAACTGATACAATTATTCGGTTATAATTATTTCATAATTCATATTTCATAAAGCTATTAATCAAATATTGTTAATCTTGATTAATCCAGAATTGAATGATAAGATCTAACAAGAATAAACGATATCTCCAACAAATGAAAACATTCCCAATCCATATTCAATTGGAAATAGCATTTATTATTGATGGTTCGAATATGATATTTTAGTAGATAGATTACATCTATAACATTCTAGAAGGACAGTATTGAACATTTAAAAATGTCCAGAGAAATATATGATATCCCTCACATTCTAAGATATCATTGTTGGTTGAAAAAGAATATATTATAAGATTATAGTCATGTTTGACTTTCCTATAAAAATAACAATTGAAAAGGTGGAAAAATTGAGGGGGTCCTGGGTGGCCCCAAAGTAGAATATCTCATATGTAATATTTTTTTGGCTGCCAAATTGTGAGAGTCAAAAATTTCCTTTACCAGAATTTAAAAAAATCAAATAAATGCCCTAACATCCCTCATCTATTATCTCATTGAGTTATCATATAATGAATAACCTCATTTCAATGTGCTGGGTAAGATTGTTCCTCTTGACTTTGCTATAAAATTAACCATTGAAAAGGTAAAAAATTGAGGGGGGCCTGGGTAGCCCCCAAAGTGTAATATCTCATATGTTATTTTTTCTTATGTTTCCCAGATCACTTTTGATCATCTTGTGACATATTATTACATCATTTTACTATCTCGTGTAACTGCAGATTTTTCAAAATTGCCAAAAATCACACAGCCCAAATCACACAATCAATTTTGGGGTTTCTGATACACTATCAGCAGCATAGACGGCAGGTTATACAATACAGGTTATGCAGGAATACAGAGACAGTCAATTCTTGGCTGCAAAAATCCTGTAGAATGAGCCAAAATTGACAAAAATCGAAAAATCACCATCCCACCCCCCCTATTGCTTTTTTCGGTTAATTTTTTCAGGATTGATGTTTTTTCGGCTGCTAAATTCGATTTTGAGCATGAAAAAAACCGTAAATGTGATCTATGACCAGCACTATATATGAGGGTCCCCCCACGCCACCCTTGAATTAGAAATTTCATCATTCAATTTTTCTGTGGGTTATTTTTGGTCTTCTTCTTAATGATATCATCCATTAAATTGTGGGATTCACAGTTTTGGCTGGGAATTTAACACTTTTTTTTCTAGAAAATTTTCTTGAAACAATGATGGGGCCAGGCCCCCTATTGACAAAATCGATGTTTCGTCTGTGCAAGGCAATGTTTTAGGATTTTCTAAGTCGATTGAGTTTGGATCCAAATTTGAGCCATTCCCCCCCTAATTTTTCAAAAATTGAGGGGGGCATCATCGACCCCCAAAATGGAAATTTCGAAAAATCCATAATTTTCTCAATTCCTGCTGGAACTCCTAGAAACTTTCTGATGGAATTTTAAGTTTTCACATGCCCCAGTTTGTCTGGGAATTTTTCAAATTTTGACTATTGAGATTGTTTTCAAAAAAATGAGGAGTCTGAGCCCCCTATTGCGAAAGTTGATGGTTCGTCTGTGCAAGACGATGTTTTAGGATCTCCGGAGTCGATTGAGTGGGAATTTGGAACTGTAATGATTCCCCCCCTTGAATTTCCAGAAATTGAGGTGGGCATGATCAACCCCCAAAATAAAAATTTCGAAAAATCAGTAATTTCCTGATGCCTGCTGATACTCTCACAGACTTTTTGATGAAAGTTAGTATTGTCACATGCCCCAGTTTGGCTGGGAAGTTTTCAAATTTTTATTGCAAAAAAACAGATGAAAATTCAGTTCCCCCCCGCAACCCCTGTGAACCGGTCGAAATTTCATTCCAGCAATCTAGTAATGTTGAGGCGCTGAACAAAAAAGGTCCCTTGCACTTTGCTGAGGAATGTGTGGTTCAAAAGTTGAAAAAATTGGGGCTGATCCAGGAGCCCCCCAAAATGAAAAATTCTTTTTTATCATAATTATTCCTATGGTTTCAACCACTTGTTAATCGAATTCAACAGAGCACCAACCACCACAACAGCCACCCTTGTCAGGAGGTTTTCAAATGCTCCGGCTTGAGTATATATTAATTTGGCTTCGCGCCTGGCGCCCCCATGAGTGGTATGACTGCACAGGGGTGAGTAGCAGCCTCCGTGCTTGGCGCTCTGGCTGGGAGGCAGGCTTCGCCTGCCCAAGTAGGTTGGGTACAGTAGTTTATGTTGGGTGGGTTCGGTGGAGTATGTTAGGTAGGGTGGAATAGGTGATTAGGGAGAGTTGGTTAGGTAGGATGGCTAAGGTTATGTGGATTAGGAAGAGTAGATTGAGTGGGCCATGATAGTGTAAGGTACGGAAGTTTATGTTGGGTGGGTTAGGTAGAGAAGGTTAGTTAGGGTGGGATAGGTGATTAGGGAGAGTTGGTTAGGTAGGATGGCTAAGGTTATGTGGATTAGGTAGAGTAGATAGAATAGGTTATCTTGGGTAGGGTAGGTTAGGGTGTCAAGATTGGGTTAAATAGTTTAGGAAGGTTATTTATGGTAGGGTGGCTTATGTTGGGTAGTATTTTTTGATAAGGTGGGTTAGGTAGGGTAGATTAAGTAGGTTATATTGGATAGGGTAGGTTTGGTTGTCAAGATCAGGTTGAATAGTTTAGGTAGATTATTTCAGGTAGGGTGGGTTAGGTAGAGTAGTTTAAGTAGGGTGCAATAGAGTGGGTCGAATAGCATTATTTATGTAGGGTGGCTTGGGTAGGGTAGGTTGAGTAGATTGACTGATAGAGGGTTGAATTGGTAGGTTGGGTAAAGTAGGATAGATAGGGTAGGGTTGGTGGGATTGGTTTGGTAGGCCAGGTAGAGTATAGGCTGAGTTCAAGTTTTGAAATGGAAATTTTGAAAAATCCATAGTTCTCCTGGATAGGATAGTTGATTGAATAGTTTAGGTAGATTAGTTCAGGTAGGATGGCTTGGATTGAGTGGGTTGGGTAGGGTGGGGTATGTAGAGTAGTTTAAGAAGGGTGCAATAGAGTGGGTTGAATAGCATAATTTATGTAGGGTGGCTTAGGTGGGGTAGGTTAAGTGGATTGACTGATAGAGGGTTGAATAGGTAGGTTGGGTAAGGAAGGATAGATAGGGTAGGGTTGGTGGGATTTGTTTGGTAGGCCAGGTAGAGTATAGGCTGGGTTCAATTTTTGAAATGAAAATTTCGAAAAATGTAGAGGCACTGAACAAAAGATTTCTTTTGCACTTTGCTGAGAAATGTGCAGTTAGAAAGTTGAAAATATTGGGGGGTCCAGGAGGACCCCCAAGGTGAAATTGGTTATTTTTGCTATTTTTCATTCACTTTTTAATCACTTTTGGTCATTTTTTGATATATGTCAACATCATTTCACAGTTCAGTGCAACTTCAGATTTTTCGAAATAAACAAATATCACACTACCCCCCTCAAGTGCCCCCTGGATTTAATTTTTGGCTTGATGATACACCATCAGTTCAATCCATCCAGTTCTCATTTATGATGTATAGCCTTATTCCGATGTGTTGAGTAAGATTGATCCTCTTGACTTTGCTTTGAAATCAAGCATTGAAAAGTTGAAAATATTGAGGGGGTCCTTGGTCCCTCCCAAGGTAAATTCTGTCATATTTTCCCCTTTTTTCATCACTGTCAATTATTGTCTGACATATTCTCACATCATTATACCGTTCAGTGTGACTGCAGATTTTTCTCAGAATTTTCTCAGAAAAATGAGGGGGCCAGGCCCCCTATCAAGAAAATCTATGTTTGTCTGTGCAAGGCGATGTTTAGGGATCTCCAGAGTTGATTGAGTTGGAATTCATAACTTTAGTGATTCCCCCTCTCAATTATCCAAAAATTGATGGAGGCATCATTGACCCTAAAAATGGAAATCTTATAAAATCAATGATTTTCCCGATGCCTGCTAGTACTCTCACAGACTTTCTGATGAAAGTTAGTATTGTCACATGCCCCAGTTTGGCTGGGAATTTTTTTAAATTTTCATTACAAAAAAACTTATGGTAATTTCGTTCCCTTCACACCCCCTGGAACATGGTCGAAATTTTATTGTGAGGATCAAGTAATGTTGAGGCACTGAACAAAAAATTTCCTTTGCACTTTGCTGAGAAATGTGCGGTTCAAAAGTTGAAAATATTGGAGGGGTCCGGGAGGACCCCCAAGGTGAAATCTGTTATTCTTGCTATTTTTATTCACTTTTTTATCACTTTTGATCATTTTTTGACATATGTCAACATCATCTCACAGTTCAGTGTGACTGCAGAATTTTCGAGATTGCCAAAATTCACACAGCCCTCCTTGAATACCCCCTGGATTTAATTTTCAGTTTGATGAAACACTATCAGCAGCAGGGACGGGGGGTTACGTGATTCCAACATCGAAAACTGATGTGAAAAGTACATGGACCATCAATTCATGACTGCAAAAATCCTTGAATATGAGCCAAAATTGACAAAAATCGAAAAATCGCCCTTGCACCCCCACCTCTATAATAACATGGTTAGTATTCTCAGGACTGATGTTTCTTCGACTGCTGAATTCGATTTTGAGCATAAAAAACCTGTAAGTGTGATACATGACCAGCACTGTTTTTGTGGGTCCCCCCCCCATGCCACCCTAGAATTTTGAAATTTGTCATTTGAAAAATTTTCTGTGGGTCATTTTTGGTCCTCTTTCAAAATGATATCATTCAAAAGATTATAGGATCCACAGTTTTTGCTGGAAATTCCACACTTTTTTTTCTGAAAACTTTTTTCAAAAAAATGAGGGGGCCGAGCCCCCTATTGAAAAAGTCGATGTTTCATCTGTGCGAGGCGATGTTTTGGTATTTTCTGAGTCGATTGAGCTGGGATTCGAAACTGTAGCTATTCCCCCCCTCAATTTTCCAAAAATTGAGGGGGGCATCATCGACCCACAAAATGAAAATTTTGAAAAATCAATAATTTTCCCAATGCCTGCCAAGACACCTAGAGACATCCTTATGGAAGTTGGTATTGTCAGATGCCCCAGTTTGGCTGGGAATTTTTCAAATCTTCCATCATGCAAAAATCGTCAAAAATCAAGCTCCCCCCACACCCCACCCAACACGGTCGAAATTTAATTCTAGCAATCTAGTAATGTAGGGGCGCTGAACAGAAAAGTTTTCTTGAACTTTGCTGAGAAATCCCTTTCAATTATTTTTTGACATTTTTCAACATCATAGGTTATACAGCACAGGTAAGTTATTGAAGATTTTTTAGATTGTAGATTTAGATTGTCAATGGATAGCAGACTCAATTTAATGAGAGATTCGTTTATGTCATGGCTATCACACTTTCAACCTAGTACACATGACTAACTTCATTACTTATTCAATGAAACTGTAATGATGGCAGGTTATGTTACTTGGTTATTTCCGGACTTTGGACCGGCATCATATGAAGCAAACATTTAGTTATACAACAAACTATTCAATATTTTGTAAGTTAAGCATCTGAATAACTACAACTGATACAATTATTCGGTTATATTTTTTTTTCATAATTCATATTTCATAAAGCTATTAATCAAATATTGTTAATTTTGATTAATCCAGAATTGAATGATAAGATCTAACAAGAAGAAACGATATCTCTAACAAATGTAAACATTTCCAATTCATATTTTATTGGAAATAGCAATTATTGATAATTTGAATATGATATTTTGGTAGATAGATTACATCTATAACATTCTAGAAGGACATAACAGTCTTGAACATTTAAGAATATCCGGAAAAATATGTAATATCCTATACATTCTAAGATACCATTGTTGGTTGAAAAAGAATATATTATAAGATTATAGTCATGTTCGACTCTCCTTTGAAATTAACAATTGAAAAGGTGGAAAAATTGAGGGGGTCCTGGGTGGCCCCCAAAGTAGAATATCTCATATGTAATATTCCTTTGGCTGCCAAATTGTGAGTCAAGAAGTTCCTTGACCAGAATTTAAAGAAAATGAAATAAATGACCTAACATCCCTCATCTATTATCTCTTTGAGTTATCATATGATAACGTTTTTAATGTGCTGGGTAAGATTGGTCTTCTTGACTTTGCTATGAAATTAACCATTGAAAAGCTGGAAGAATTGAGGGGATCCTGGGTAACCTCCAAGTGGAATCTCTCATATGTGTTATTTTTTTCTTCCATTAAGATCACTTCCGATCATTTTTTGACATATTTAAACATCATTATACCATCCAGTGTAACTGCAGATTTTCCAAAATTGCCAAAAATCACACAGCCTCCCTTAGAGTGCCCCCTGGATGTAATTCTGGGGTTTATGATACACTATCAGCTGCATAGACGGAAGGTTGAGTGATTCGAATATCAAAAACTGAAGTAAGAAATACAAAGACAGTCATATCTTGGCTGCAAAAATCCTGGAAAATGAGCCAAAATTGACAAAAATAAAAAAAATCACCCTCCCACCACCCTACTGTTTTTTTCGGTTAGTTTTTGCGGGAGTCATGTTTTTTTGGCAGCTGAATTCGATTTTGAGCATGAAACACCCTGTAAATGTAACGATTCCCCCCCTTGAAATTCCAAAATTGAGGGGGGGATCATCAACCCCCAAAATAAAAATTTCGAAAAATCAATAATTTTCCTGATGCCTGCTAGTACTCCTACAGACTTTTTGATAAAAGTTAGTATTGTCACATGCCCCAGTTTGGCTGGGAATTTTTCGAATTTTTATTGCAAAAAAACCGATGAAAATTCAGTTCCTCCCCGCAACCCCTGCGACCCGGTCAAAATTTCATTTTAGCAATCTAGTGATGTTGAGGCGCTGAAGAAACAATTTCCCTTGCACTTTGCTGAGAAATGTGAAGTTCAAGAGTTGGAAGTATTGGGGAGGGTTGGGAGCCCCCCGAAATGGAAAATTCTTATATATCATAATTATTCCTATGGTTTCAACCACTTGTCAATCGAATCCAACAGAGCACCAACCACCACAACAACCACCCTTGTCAGGAAGTTTTCAAACGCTCCGGCTTTAGTATATATAAACTCGCGCTTCGTGCTCGGCAGGGGCTTTGCCCCCTGCACCCCTATGAGTGGTATAACTGTACAGGGGTGAGTAGCAGCCTCTGGCTGGGAGTAGGTAGGGTATGGTAGTTTATGTTGGGTGGGTTGGGTGGAGTAGGTTAGGTAGGGTGGAATAGGTGACTAGGGAGAGTTGGTTAGGTAGGATGGCTAAGGTTATGTGGATTAGGTAGAGTAGATTAAGTGGGCCATGGTAGTGTAAGGTATGGTAGTTTATGTTGGGTGGGTTAGGTAGAGTAGGTTAGTTAGTGTGGGATAGGTGATTAGGGAGAGTTGGTTAGGTAGGATGGCTAAGGTTATGTGGATTAGGTAGAGTAGATTGAATAGGTTATCTTGGGTAGGGTAGGTTAGGGTGTCAAGATTGGGTTAAATAGTTTAGGAAGGTTAGTTATGGTAGGGTGGCTTAGGTTGGGTAGTATGTTTTGATAAGGTGGGTTAGTTAGGGTAGATTAAGTAGGTTATATTGGGTGGGGTAGGCTTGGTTGTCAACATTCGGTTGAATAGTTTAGGTAGATTATTTCAGGTAGGGTGGCTTAGGTTGAGTGGGTTGTGTAGGGTGGTGTAGGTAGAGTAGTTTGAGTAGGGTGCAATAGAGTGGGTTGAATAGCATAATTTATGTAGGGTGGCTTAGGTGGGGTAGGTTTAGTAGATTGACTAATAGAGGTAGGGTTGGTGGGATTGGTTTGGTAGGCCAGGTTGAGTATTGGCTGGGTGCAAGTTTTGAAAAGGAAATTTTTAAAAATCTAGAGGCACTGAACAAAAGATTTCTCCTGCACATTGCTGAGAAATGTGCGGTTCGAAAGTTGAAAATATTGGGGGGGTCCAGGAGGGCCCTCAATGTGAAATTGGTTATTTTTGCTATTTTTTATTCACTTTTTAATCACTTTTGGTCATTTTTTGACATATGTCAACATCATTTCACAGTTCAGTGCGACTCCAGATTTTTTGAAATTACCAAAAATCACACTACCCCTCACGAGTGCCCCCTGGATTTAATTTTTGGCTTGATGTTACATCATCAGTTCAATCCATCCAGTTCTCATTTATGATGAATAGCCTTATTCCGATGTGCTGAGTAAGATTGTTCCTCTTGACTTTGCTTTAAAATCAAGCATTGAAAAGTTGAAAAAATTGAGGGGGTCCTTGGTCCCTCCCAAGGTTAAATTCTGTCATATTCTTTCATAAAATGAGAAACTCTCATATATCATAATTTTTCCTTTGGTTTCTATCACTTGTCAATCGAATCCAACAGAGCACCAACCACCAAAACAACCACCCTTGTCAGGAGGTTTTCAAACGCTCCGGCTTTAGTATATATGAAGTTGCGCTTCGCGCTTGGTGGGGGCTTCGCCCCTGCACCCCTATTTGGGGTGGGTTAGCTGTTAGAATGGATCAAGTATAGTTGGGTGGAATAGGCTGGATAGAGTTGGGTAGTTGGATTGGATTGGTGAGGTGGGGTGGTTAGGTTGCAGAATTTAGGTTGGGTAGGTTTGGTAAGATGGCTCTTAAGGCGTTTGTTAGGTAGTGTGGAATATGTAGAGTAGGTTGAGTAGGGTGCAACTGTATAGGTTTGGGTAGCAGCCTCTGTCTTTACAACCTGATTGTCTTTTACAACTGTATGGGTGAAAGCTGTTTAATTAGTTCAGGTAGAGTATCTTAGGTAGGGTAGGTTGTGAAGAGTAGGTCAGGTTGCAAATATTAGGTTGAGAAGGTTAGGTAGGTTAGTTCAGGTAGGGTGGGTTAGGTAGAGTAGGTTAATGGGCGGGGTTAATCGGTTTGGGGTGTTGGGGATAGGTTATACAGCATAGGTTAGTTATTGAAGATTTTTCAAATTGTAGATTTAGATTGTCAGTAGATAGCAGACTCAATTTTATGAGAGATTCGTTTATGTCATGGCCATCACACTTTCAACCTAGTACACATAACTAATTTCATTACTTATTCAATGAAACTGTAATGATGGCAGGTTATGTTACTTGGTTATTTCCAGACTTTGGACCGGCATCATATGAAGCAAACATTTCTTGCATTCAGTTATACAACTATTCAATATTTTGTAAGTTAATCATCAGTTCCAATTGTAATCAATATGTAGTACATTTCAAATAGACAAACAAAACAATGAAGAATGTATGCTTCAGATGGAGGTGGTTTAACATGCTCGTTTTTCAATTTTACAGCTACTGTTTGGTTAAAATTTACACAAATACTAATGATTAGTCTGTCACAGCTAGAAAATTTGCAAGTTTCAACAATCCCATGATATTAGGTTTTTATTAACCTTCTGGTAGTCATGCCCTACTCAATCACACGAGCAGTTGCATGTTGTATTTTGTACAACATCCATTTTTCCAAGTGTTATGTACTCCGTTTACTGTCAAAACATATTAATTACCATCAATTCTGTGTTATTGTTTCGTTTACAGTCCCGGTGAACCGAAATATTCTTAGTAGGAAACAGTCTTAGTATGCTACGTCATTTTGACGTCACCGGGCATGCACAGAGGGCCGAAATAAAAATAGTAGTCATGCGCACTGGTCGAAATAATCTTAGTATAATGATGTCATCAATGATGTCATTGCGCATGCGCTGTACAGTTCTACACTATCACAGCAACCAGTTAATGCTCACGCACGCGAGTCCGCGTGATCAGTGTTACCAACAGTAGAAACTCTAAACTATAATTTCCCTATGGATTCCTACAGCAAGATTTCTTTCCTGAAGTGCGAGATAAATTACTTTTAACATGAAGAGGAGAAACCCATTTCTCCCTCCACAGTTCATAGCGTAGACACAGACAGACATCCTGCGCACAATTGGATGCGCCGTGTCATTTTGCTTTATGTTCTTGTGATGAAAACATCTCTGTAACATACACAAACCAATATACCTGCTATTGCCAGCAATAGATGGAGGGGGGTGTTGCCGCGTCGCGTTACAAAGCTCTCTCACTCAGACACAAAATAAGCAGAATGCTGCTAGGTAGTGGGAGTGATTAGTGGAGGATAGAGCATCAGACGTCTCCGTCTTCGAGAAAGAGCCATGTTAAAAGTAATTTATCTCGCACTTTAGCAAAAGCTTGGCGCAATATCAGATTATTACTGTAGTAACTCAGAAAAGCTGTTTTGTGTGAAAACAGCTTTTATGTTTTTACTCTAGGGGAATTATCTATTAGAAGTGAACTATAAACAATCAATATTCATTTGATTTATTAATAGATTACTATGGCATTTCTTCTCACCTTACCATTCATCAAATCGATTTTTAAGACTAAATAATTTTTTTTAAAGGAAAATATCAACTTAGTTTGAGTTGATACAGTAATGCATAGGAAGTTGAGTTCAATTCTTCTACTTGATATCATCTGGTGAAATTTAAACAATATAACATTTTAATTTGGAGATTGATTGATTAGTTTATTGATCATATTAGCAATTATTAGTTTTATATTTCATTTCAAATTAAGGGTCAAGTTGAGGGTCTCAACCAACTTATTTTTTAATTCCTCACACTTACCTTTCAAATCAATGTGAAGCGACTGTATTTAAATTCACACCATTCTTTTACAACGGATGATTATTATTTTCAAGGGTGCCCAGGGGATGCATATTACATGGGGGGGGGGAGAGTTTCTTAATCCAGTGGGGGGGGGAGGGTGCGTTCACCCTTGTTATCATAACAATAATTTCAATCTTTTAATTTGTTCCTTTCAATAGCTTCAATGCTTCACATTGAGTTGTTTGCCTATTGTAAATACCAACCAATATGTGGTATGCGAATAGATACTATAGATATTATAGACTAACATGATAGAACATAATTTCGACTTAGATTACATCATCATCAGTATTTTCAATGTCCTTTTGAATGATATTCTATTGATTTGGAATGTTCACTCAAAATCAAGAGGAAGAAGACTTTCAATGATATAAAATGAAACACATGTTGCAATCTATTATTATGACAATAATCCAAGGTTATACTCCACGAAGTTCCATGATGATTTTGCAATTGAAATATTCGCAATTGCATTTCTTTTGTTATTCCAAATTCTCCAACAACTCTTCAGTTAATTATTAATTAAAATATAACTATATGAGATATTTTGGATAATTAACATTAATAATTAGAGCTTACAAATAATATTAAAATTCATATTATGATGACTGCTGCAATAGATTAAAATATCAATATTTCGATATCTTTGTCTTTTCAAGTTTTCTTCAATTTTTAAATGAGAAAGTAAGACTTTTAAAGATACAGAAAAATTTTAAGACTTTCAAGATACAGAGTATTGAATACAGACTTTTGAATGCCGATTTCCATTCAAGATGATTCACTGAAGTTTATACTTTTGACCAAGCTTGTACTTGAAATCGTTTTGGATAGGGCCTATGAGAGATACTTAGGTTTCACTCCAATTGAAATTTCGTGGGGTTAATAACCCCCCTCCACCGTCAATGCGTTCTTGAAATTCTTGGGTTCTCTCTAAATCAATAAAATTCTTGTGTGGGGGTCCCAAAAAAGCTAGTGATGTAGTATGACTGACGAAAATTTGTATAGATGGGGGGGGAGTGTGTATAGAAGCTAATTTTTTTTCTGAATCAATGGTGGGGAGGGTAAGGGGTCAACCGAGTAAAGCAAGTTTGATAATGATCTTGATGTGTTGTGAAAATCATTACTTCAATACTTCAGTATCTTATCATTTAGAACACTTTATAAAACTTTAATAGCCTACACTTGATAATACTTTAATAGACTTAGCAATACACAAAATTATGGTGGAGAGGCTACTGATCCATGACAGACGGGAATCATAAGTGTGGTGATTTAAATTTCGACAATGTATAGGATGTATTGGGCCATCTATACATGGTCGAAGACTCAAGATAATACACTAAATAGCTCTCTAGAATCGACATCCACGAGAACAACATTAGAAATTATTCAAAACTACCATAAACTAGAACTTCGCTTTCTCTTTGAATAGGAAATAGAACTAGTGTTAAGAAGCCAATCTAATAAATGAATTCTATATAATAAGAAGCCAATCAATTGTGATAGTGTGAAATTGAGTGGGTATTATTGCAGTTGTTTTTTGTGTATCAGGTCTAAACCTGAGGTGAAATTCTTAAAGTATTTTTCATTGAAGTTCCTGGCTCATAGTTATTAGTTGCTAAAATAGGTGACGATCAAATATTGCTGAGAATCTGTGCATTTGGATGAACGAATCCACTGTAAGCTCCCAACTAATCACAGATTCAAATAGATTTTCAATAGTAGTATAATGTCAGTAAATTTTACAGGAGAGGAGAAACTCTCCGCCGTTTACATTGGTGCACAACGGTGGGATAGACTGCAAGAGTGTCTCTCGAACCTCATGTCTAAGAAGTAAGATAAGAAAGAAGTAAGGATAGGAAGTAAGAACTTTAGTTAGTTCTTAGTTCTTGAAGACCTAAACTTATTTTAGTACTTTGTAATTAATAGTCCACGTTGTGCCATGAAGATTAACTAAGTCATGTTATAAAGAAATTATCGGCGACATAATTTGATATCCGGTTTAAGGTGAAGAGGTTTATAGAACACCTCCACCGGTTACAGATTGATATCCGGTGTGAGGTAAATTGGTTTATAAAACACCTCCACCAGTTCATTATGAAAGACCTTTCCAGTATTCAATGTATTGATATCACTGCGACTTTGATGTTGCCTCTTCTTACAAAAATAAATACTTCTCTCTCAATGGAACACTTGAAGAAAATGTTTGCAAACTGGGTAGGGAAACAATAGTCCCATCTGTACTCCGAGAATTCGAAGAGACTATACTGTGAGGGTCAGCTATTGTTGTAGATATTTCTATTGTTATGAATATTCGACAATTTCCTTCGAAAACTTCCAGATTGTAGACTGGACAGACAATATGCCCTCTTGTGAGAAAAGCACCATGTTCCTTCCGAAAAGAGTTTCAGCTAGAAAAGGCTTTGTTATGGAATACGTTTGAACATCCGATAACATCACCCTATGTTTTTGGCGACCCATTTCCCTCTTAGCAGGTCACTTTCGACTCATTTATGTAATTCGAACAAGAATGCAGCTTTCAAAGCCAAACAGCAATACAAACATGGATACAAAGAACTTCTTCCCTCTTCAAAGAAGATGAGTGAATATATCAAGATGATAATACAATATTGTCCATATATGATTTGCTAATAATAAGGATGGAGAAGAGAATTACAATCATATTACTTCCTCTTATAATCATATTCATTCGCAAAGTTGAAATAGATCTTTCCTGTTGAATCTATGATAAAATACGTGAATTATCTCGATTTCCGAGTTTCAAAAATGGCCATGAAGAATTTTTTGTGGAATCTATCGATTGGAACTCAACAGTTATGTAATCAGGGTGATTCCCCCTGCCTAGAACTGTGGTTCTCACCTCTCAAATTTTCAAATTCAGTACTCTTTTGGTGAAAACGTGAATTTTCTCGATTTACAAGTTTTAACTAGCCGTAAATAATTCCGTATTTAATTTTTTCATTATAACTTACTGGTTCTGAATCTACGATGACCTCCTCTTCATAGAACTTCCATAATCGATGATCTTTAAGCATATTTTTGTGCTCATCTGACCAAAATACATTTATTTTGTAGAACTTGAAGGGCATTATTCTTTTGAATCCTGTTGTTCCAAATATTTACATGGAACTATTGTCATAACTCATAAGGAACTGTAGAATTATTGATTATACATCCAGAACAGTCAATTTTCTATGTAGTTCTGGATAATGTTCTTCCAACTTTACACTGGCCTTGATAATTAATTGTAAAGTCGAGCGCTGGCTTATCTTGGAGCTCTATTATTCGTAGTTTTGCATGCATAAACTCTCAATAATTCGTATATTCTATATTTAATTCATACATCAAGAATCAAGGTAGAGAAAGATAATGATTACAGTGTGGGCTAATGGCTAACTAATTGAGTTGATTGAATATTTTTTTAATCAGCTTATAATTCTGAAATTTTTCATATGCCATTTTAAAAATATGTCAATAGTTTTTTCAATTTCAAATTTGCATTTTATAACTATTTTCATATTGTATACGATTTTTTTTACAATATCAGTGATTGATCATTGAATATATTTATTATTCTGCGATTTGAATGATTTATTTATAACCATCCATAATAAGTATCATCCTCCTCCTACTCCTCTTCCTCCTCCTCCTCTTACTCCTCTTCCTCCTCCTCCTCCTCCTCCTCCTTCTCCAGAGTATGATAGCTGATGGCAAATGCATTTGAATGCATCAATCAATTGACCACATCATGTAAGATTTACCGATCAACTAAGTTCATTTTCAATAAAGACGTGCAATGCATGAGCTCATTACAGGAAATACAAGTATTAGATAGTTGTTTCCTTCTAAAGAATGTCTCCTTTTGTCAAATGTGGTGCATATATGTGAGTGGGTGAGTGTGCGTGTTCATTGAATCATAGGTATATGCTTAGTTTTGCCATGTGTATACAAGGAATGTCAAAGTCAAGGACCAACTATTGTCGATGAGACGGCGGCCTAGTATTAGTCTTCAAAGGCAAAATGCAAAAACAACCCCTAAAAAGAAACTGGAAAATAGATTCTTTTCATACGTGAACACATAGTTAAGACTAATCCAACATGATTAATGTGCCTGCCTGATTTTCCCTCTGCCAAGTCTACAGAAGAGTTAGAACAATATCTGTCACATAAGTGTAAAGTGAAATTTCGTCCCCGAAGATTGTATGTTCCAAGTTTTTAAAACTGAATTAATCATGGAAAGAGTAATTAAAAATGCTCTACAACATATTTTTGTATATAAAATCTTAAAGCTATTCTATGTCGGAGCTGGCAATACTGGTACAGAGAATTTATAATACAATACAAGAAGAATCACACAAAGAATGTTTCGTTTACCATAAGTCAATGAATCAATTTTCAAGCAATCGATCCAATATGTAGCTCCAAAATACTTCAATCAACTACCATACGAAATTAAATCATCTGAAAATATTAAGTCTTTTTCTTTCCTTGCCCTATTACCATAGGTAAGGAAAGTATTGCTTTCCGAAAAAAATTAAGGTACTCGAATTTCTAAATTTCTTTATGTTTCAAGGTCCCCTGAGTCCAAAAAAGTGGTTTTCGGGTATTGGTCTGTGTGTGTGTGTATATATGAGTGTATGTGCGTCTGTGTACACGATATCTCATCTCCCAATTAACGGAATAACTTGAAACTTGGAACTTAAGGTCCTTACACTATAATGATCCGACACGAAAAATTTCGATCAAAAGATGGCGGCTAAAATGGCGAAAATGTTGTCAAAAACCGGGTTTTTCGCGATTTTCTCAAAAACGGCTCCAACGATTTTGATTAAATTAATACCTAATATATTCATTGATAAGCTCTATCAACTGCCATAAGTCCCATATCTGTAAAAATTTCAAGAGCTCCGCCCATCTATGCAAAGTTCGATTTTAGATTCCCAATTATCAGGCTTCAGTAACAATTTAAACAAAGAATTACTAGCGGAAAAGATTGAGCATGAAGAACTGTACAGTTAATGTTCAGTAACATTTTCACCTAAAATTGAAAATAAGCTCGGAATTCGAGAAAATGTTATTATTCAATTGCAAACTGTTGATTCCATTAAGACATTCACTATAAACAGATAGCAGACTTCGTGTGTCTCCAGCGTTATTGTCCTGTCACCAGCTGGCTCAGATCTTGGAATAGTAGACTTGAGATGCGCGTGAACACTAGCGTCAGGTGATCTATTCTCATAACAGCAAGGAAAGTTATGAGTGCGCCACATCAGATTTTTTAAAACTTTTAAGAGCTTGGCTGGTGTCTTTCCAAGAATTAGTTTTTCTTGATGCAACACTGACATAAGTATGAATATGTTTATAAAGAAGCAGATACATAATAATATACAGATTTAGCATTATATACATATACATTTTTTCTCTTTTCGATAATTAGAATCGTGAATAACACATGTGAGAGATAAATAGTTGAGTAGTAATGGTTTTTAATACATTCATATAAGAAATAATAATGATAGCCTACATTTTTTGAATATTCCAGATAAATTGTATTGGTTGTATATTTTTGTTCACATTGGTTTGCAGACGTCACGGAGTGCAAGAGATTTTTAATTAATGCTGGACTCAAAAATCAATGGATTTTATTTTGTATAATTTCAAATCAAGTTATAACCATTTATGTAATTTTCTTAGTAATGATGATTATTTTATTTTTTCTGTAAGTTGACCACGAATACTGGTTAGAGTGATCAACTCAGTTCCTATTTTTAAACTGTAATTTTCTATGTTTTTTTGAAAAGGAATCAATAAATTTCATTTTATTTTTTCATTTTCTTCTTCTTCGATGGCGCTACAGCCCAAATCGAGCCCTGGCCTCCTCAATTCTGCGCCTCCATTCGTCACGATCTCTTGCCTTCCTTCTCCAGTTCCTGATGCGAAGGAGTTCTGCTGCATCCTTGGAAATACCATCCGCCCATCTCAGTCTTGGCTCCCCCACCGGTCTCTTGCCTCCTGGCTGTCCCATATATATTTTCCTGGGGGCGCGAGTGTCAGGCATCCGATCCACATGCCCTGCCCATCTTAAACGTTTCAGTCTGACATATATGGACAGGGGTGGCTCCTTATAGAGTGCAGCTAATTCGTTGTTATTTCTTATTCGCCAGACACCCTCATCACACACAGGTCCATATATTCTACGCAGCATTTTCCTTTCCCAGCGGTCTAAATTGCCTGCTGCCTTTGATGTTAATGTCCAAACTTCGCTTCCATACGTGACCACTGTACGTATTATGGACTTATATAATCTAGCCTTTATATTTCTATGGACGCTTCTAGACTTGAATATCTGCAGCATAGAGAAGAATGTTTTGTTCCCCGTATTGAGCCGCTTCTGTATTTCTTTCATCTCATCACTGTCAGCTGTTATATTAACTCCCAGGTAGGTGAAGTCTTTCACGTTCTCAAAGCTGTACTCACCCACCAATAGGTTTTGTTCTCTTCTGTTGTGCTGACGTCTGCTTTGATGTAGGAACTTGGTCTTATCACAATTCACCTTTAGACCAATCTCATTAGCTGCATTTTCCAAGTTTGTGAACATTTCTTTGACTGCTGCCACTGATCTTCCTGCTAGGTCCAGGTCATCTGCATACCCTAATATCTGCTGGGTCTTGTTTATTAATGTACCACTTGTATCTGCCAGAGTCCCTCTTATCACCCTTTCTAGTGCAAGGTTGAAGAGAACTGGTGCTAGGCCATCTCCTTGTTTCAGTCCTTGTTCCACCTCAAACTTATCTGTCATTTCCCCATCTATCTTCACCTGACAGGTGGTCTTCTTCATTGTTGCTCTGACAAGTCGTACAAGCTTTGTTGGTATGCCAAGATCAAGCATGGTTGAGTATAGCTTTTCTCTGTCGATGCTGTCGTAGGCCTGCTTGAAGTCTATGTATAGGTGGTAGACATCTATATTGAACTCCCAGAACTTTTCTGCTAACTGTCGGGCAACAAAGAGCTGATCTGTCGTTGACCTGCCTGATCTGAAACCAGCCTGATACTCTCCTCTTTTTCATTTTAAACGTAATTAATTCTACGAGAGCCTATCAGAGAAGCCTTCTTTTATGAAAGGCCTTCTCTGATTGGTTCTCGTAAAGTTAATCACGGTTAAAATTTAATCGGCCTCTGTGCAACAAGACCTAGCTTTTCACATTCATCTGATTTTGAAGCTTCTCTTCAATTAGATTGATAATTATGTTATAACTGTGTTATAACTCTCAATATAATGTCATAACACTCTTAAAACATAATAATCACTTGATATGTATTGAGCAATACCTTTGGTTTTATTAGGAAAATTGATTTGGAGCTTTTATTTGCATAAATTAATATACTTCATAGGTAGCGAATAGCAAGATGGACCCTGTTGTCATTATATTTTCAAATGGCTGCAAGGGACCATTCCGTTATGCACTACCATTCTGGGTAAAAGAGGATCTTCGAGCAATAAACGTTCCCTTTTAGGTTATCTTACTGTTGGTTATGGATACTCGGCATTCTGTGCGACGTCATAGTTCCTAAGAATATTCTATTGATGTCATAGTGACTAAGAATATCACTGCATGTGTATGCGCGTGCGTACGTTGCCCTGTGACGTAACGTACTAAAACTATTTCGTACTAAGAATATTTCGGTACAACTAAATGGCACCTAGAGACTGAACCATTGCTCGGTTGATACTGCAACTCATTGGAGTGATGGGTGAAAATTTTGGAATGCATAGGTGACTCATTCACTGACACCACCCCATTCAATAGTTTTGTGCAGCCAAAAAAACTGACACTGTTGTACTTTTTACAACAGCGCGACTGCCGGAAGGTTAAGGAATGTATCAGTTATAGCCTATTATGTACAAGTAATAGCCTACTACATACAAGATGAAATTGAGTATTGGTAAATTTAATATAATTTACATCATCCCATACGACAGTATTAAAATCAGTTGTTCTACTTTGGGTGTTATTTTTTATTTCTATATACAGATTAAGTTAATGCAGTATATTGCATCAGTTTTGTAATATTTAAAAAAATATTTTATTATAGCTAGTTCTGCAATGAAGAGATACTGAAAATGCAATATATAACTTTAGTATTGTCATAGTAACAATTACCTCTTGTAGTAAAGATAATTTTTTCAAGATAATTTACATCACTGGACGTATCAGCTTGAGATAACAGTAAAAGCTGCGACATAAAAGCCCTATACCATGGGATATCTACTTATGCTATTGTTTTTCTATGATATAATGGATATCTTGCATTATCGTATCTTATATTGAATCACTAGGTCTTCGATTCAAGATTGAGATTAAATAATACAAATTATGGTCTTTCAAAACTATGTTTTATCGCTATCAGGCTATTCGGAGTGAATGCTTTTGAATCGATTCACTTATCGATTTATAATAATTATTATCCTATTAAAAAGTCCTCAAACAATACCATCGAGTTGGAATCGCTATTCTCAGAACAAGTTTTGAATAAATTCACAAATTATTTGAGTTTCCTTGACCTTTGGACGTTTTGAAAGTAGCCTGCAACTGATCAATAGTTGAGCTACCCTTCCAATACGCAATCACGTTTGCATAAAACCGTGAAAAAAGCTAGTTGGGATTTTTCTAAAGGTGAGTGAATAGATACACTGTCACAAAAAGGAAATGCCATTGCCTGTAGCTATTGGTTTTGTTACTGCATGGATAGTGGAGATATCCCCGCTATAGCCTAAATCACATTATCGGAGATGCAAATGACTCTGGTTTTCAATAGGTTAAGGAGATACGCTAATATAATTTGTTACAATCAGTATAAAGCTGTTCTCTAATCCTTTCAAGTTCTAATTAATCATTTTATATATTTAACTTTTAAATTTAACACCTATAAAAGTGATACTCTAATATAACACTGCGGTGTGGTAAACCTCAACTTATTTCTTATCATAAATCCTATAGATTTCGATAATTAGAAAAAAAATTCTACAGATATCCTCTTTGTTAGCCTATATTTTGGAGGTATGATACCCCGTTTAGTGACAAAACCATTCTTGTATAAATTTTACACGGGTTTTCTCTGATCATTGCACATTTATCCGCTAAAATGTATTTGTTTGAGAAAGAATTATTTTCATAATTAACATTAAGTACCTGCATTTTCTGGAAGTCATAAATGAGTACTTCAATTGAGTACTTATGAAATAGAGATAGGATTATAGGGTTTTCTCATAATACCCAACCAAAAGTACATATTTTTAAGACTATTAGAACATATTCATATTCATATTTGATATGAGAAATATGTAAAGACTCCATACTTGAATAATGTTGCATAATTTATCCAGAAATTCCATTACTCTCAAAACTGAACTAATTTACTCATTTTGTATGTTTTTTCTTAGAGAAATAAAGTGGAAGTCGAATCTGGATTATCCTTTGAATGGTGAGTAATTTTGTCAGTTGGGACACTAAAACAGAAATAACTAACAAAGAAACATACAAAAAATAACTAAGGAGACTTCAATTTCTGAAGAAAAATCAAATAAACGAATCTTAAACACTTGGTAAATTATACGCTGAACTTGGAAAATCGAAGAAGTTAATATAACACTGGGGTGTACCACACCGACAGTTTCGTTTGGTTACTGAGCAATAGCACACTTACTGTCAGTGCCAATGGGGCAGATACATCAGAATAATGCAAATTGAATTAACATAGGTGTGAAATATCCATATACTTTGTTTCAGGGGAGAGAGAGCTCAAATGAAAATGTTTTGGGTATGGTACATACCAGTGTTATATTCAAGGATTATGATTCTGCCTTCAACTAGGATTTCATGAAGACTGCTGCTTGATTTTTAGCTCCAGAGAAAGAGAGATTCAGTTTCAGGAAGAAGTGTTCCAAGAGAAAGAGTTCAATAGAAATAGTTTCGAGAGAAAGAAATACATAATAGAGTTCGAGGGGAACTTAATAGTCAACTGGGGCTGTATTGAACTGTAGAAGTTATAAGAAACAGAATAGAAATATATCTGAGCATCCAGCATTAACTTTGATTCAGAGTTATGCATGAAGTCGGTGTGGGTGTCATTACACATGAAGTAAGAAATGCTACTGAACAGTAGCAATTTCAATACTTGTATCCGTAGGATGTGATTGGTGATGCAAAGTAATTTATTTGATTAGCGATATGTTCCATCATCGCTTCTCTTCACACCTTCCACCATTGCATATCCATTTAACCCTGCTCCATTCAGAAAACGTGACTATCCATTCATCGCACGTATCACAGGTTAGAGCTTTCATATTCCAATCGTATACTTTACAGTTTAGATTGTTCCGATTCGTGGCACTCTCATCGGAATTATCGAGGTTATTTGATTGATTGAATGAGTCTTGGTGGATGGAAAGCGGATAAAGTAAGGCAAGTACGGAGTAGGGAAATTCCCCATGCGATGATTGGGAATATGGGAATAGGGTAGTTTCTTACTAACAATAGGCGGTGGTGACTAATGATCAAACTGATAAATAGCCTACACCACCAATCTAGTAATAAGTCACCTTTCGTACATTGATTACTAGCGCTTCGCAACGGATGTGTGAGAAAAAGAATATATAGAACGATCGCAGCCTGGGATGTCTGATTTCAGGTCACCTTGAACATTGGTTCAAAAATGATTTGTATCTAGTAGCTGAGCCATAAAGCTGAAGTCGATTTCACACAATATATATGTAAAATTGTAAAATGATTTATCATTTGAAAGACTCATGAACTAATTGAGTCTGGATAATTGATTCTTGCACAGTAGAAAACAGAAACACACCATATAAATAGAATGAGTTTGAAGTGTAATGCATGTGATGAAGTTTTTCACTAATTGTCAAGCAACAGTTTTATAATGAGGGTCTTCAACGCACGAGTTAGATTTAGTTTAAGATTCAAGCGAGCGAGCGCGTGTCTCAAACATCTTATGAGTGCTTCAAAGATTAAATGAGACTTTTGTATACACTATTTTATCTACGACCAATCAAGCAAATTATCACATTGATGAGTTGTTGTAAGAATAGAAATCAACCAACTAACCTATATGATGAATATATTGAAATCACAATAGGTATAAAAATTACTCAGCTACTCAGAGAGATTGATAAGTAAATAAATAAACATAGATTATGTAATAATGCAAACATATATTTAGTGTTTGCATTATAACATAATCAGAGATAAAGTATATTATATACAAACCTTGCAAACAAAGAGCCCTTTGAGTAGCACACATCCAATTCACCATGAGAATGACCTCATCAATCAATCATATCCTTCTTTTCTTACTTCAATAAAAGCATTTGATAAGTTCCAAGTTTAAGTGCTTAGTGCTTGGTCCAACTGTTTAATTTCAATTTCATTCTGAATCTACGATTCGGCTCTGGAATACAGGAACAGTTCGGCTAAGATATCAATGATTATTTATTCACGAACAATGGCAGGCCTTAATATGGTTGAAGCACTCATCCATTTCTCCATTATCTACTGATTTTTTTTCGTACCTTTCGTAAGGGAAGAACATGGAGATGGAAGTTCAGGAAAATGAGTAAAAGTAGTTGGTGAAAGTATGTCTTTGGATGACGGAAGGTTGCATGAATAATGTATGCAATAGTGAAATAGCTTCCCTTTCACCTGACAGCTCTATCCTTCCTCTTCTGCAACAAGAACAGCAAGAATATAGAACGTTCTGTGATATTCTAACAGCAAATGCACTTGGAGGAGTAGGCCTTGGGAGAAGCTTCAGAGTTGTTTCACAATTCGAATTTAATTCCCATAGTGATGCTTCCAAGCCTTGACGACACTCCACAATATGAGAGTGTTCATTTATATTGATACCCACACGAGTCAGAAAATCAATTTGATTCCAGTGTAACCATGAGTAAATTCTGCTCACCTTCCAGTTTTCTCCCCAAAACTAATTGAATTGTCACAAAAGAAATTCTCTTATTTGAGAATAAGAAGAACAAATTTGTTAAGCTAGTGATATACTAGTAAAGAGCAATATAATGATGAAAATGGATGATTAAGAGGGGGAGATGTCAGTATACACCACCGTCAAAGTCAGACACATCCATCCTAGGACTGAAAAACAGTCTTGTTTTGGCGGTGGCTGCTTTTCTTGTTCTTGTGCTGAAAAGAAGTGTCTTGTTTTGGCGGGGCGAGTCCGTGACTAATTTCTCTACCTGGAAAACAGTCTCTGGTTGTCGCTATAAGCTGTTGTCGTTTTTGCTGGAAGAATCGCTAGAAAGTAAACTGGTTTGAATTTCGGCTCAGACTGTACTTTCTTGGAAATATTCTATTTATAACTTAGTGTGACTAGAGAATTAGTGTGTGTGACCATTCATGAAACCATACTCCTGTGTGACATTGTCTCTTATCTCAACCTTATCAGAGACAAGAAATATAGCTTATGCTTATCCTTCATCTATGACCTTATTTAGTTCTATTGTTTCCTCTCTCACTCTCTCTCTCTCTCTGTCCCACCCTTCCTCTATCTAACCATTTCTCTATCACTCCTACGCCACTTTCCCTCACTCTCTCTCTCTCACACACACACACTCACATTAACTCTCTCTCTCTCTCTTTGGTAGGGAGTTAGTGGGGAGGATATTTTTAATATTCTTTCCGAACAATGGACATTGATATGTCCAAAGCTCCGCCAATTTATGTAGATGCATAACAATATAATTATCTATAGTTATTATATTACAAATTACTTTTTCCTACAGTTACCTTGAAAAGTGGCCATTGCTGCACTGATTACAGAACGCAAAGAATCACTTTTCCGCTCTAGTGCGGGAAAAATTTTTTCTGCACTCCAGATTTGAAACATGGCAACACAAAATAGTTGGTGGGTTATATGGAGGATTAGTGCACGAAAACAAAAATTAAGTTGGTAACAATGACTGTGGTTAGATTCAGATGAGAATTATTCCATTAGATACCCTACATTTATGATAAAATCCCAATCTAGAAATCCAAAACAAGAATAATGTTTATCTAAATCATAATTGAATAATAAATTCCCATCATTTAATAATAAATAATGTTTATTTTCTATTGACAGTAATAATTATTTCAAATCCAGGCAATGAGAAATGTAGCAAACACACATTATGAAATTCGAATTTTCTGGTTAAATAATTACCGTTCGAAATCCATGTAAATAAAATCAATAAAATAACATAAGAATATACTACAATAAAATATTTCCTGTTTACTTATAGAATTTTCCGGTAATTTTAGTTAACCTTAAGTCTAAATATCTGAATACTGTTTTTAGCTGGATGAAACGAAGTTAGGTACGATTCTTCCCGCTAGGTCGCATGCTTGTTGGTTCAGCCATCCCAACAAGCTCGTGGCATGTATTTTGAATGCGAAGTTTTTGTTTTATCTGTATTTTTTCTAATTCTTGAATGAATAAAAATGAGAATTTTCAACTTCAATTGGATTATTAATTTTTAAATGAATTAAGGTTGTTATTAATAACAGCACATCACACAAACATTTGATGGATTTCAGCAATCATTTTATCCATAATTACCCACTTCTTATATTCAATGGTAACTGTAGGAAAAATTTAATGTGAAATACGTGCGCAGAGTTCCTCTGCTGCACTCAAGAATCCATTCCGCCCGAGCCTACGGCTCGGGCGTAAACGTTTCTTTCGGTGCAAAAATATCGAAGTATAAATAAAAAAATCGAAGTATGACTACTATAATAATATACTACTCCAAAGCAGAGGCAATTCGAAAAAGACATGGGAGTGTATCAATGATCTATTGAATATAAAACGAGATAAAAAAATACCCAATATAGATCCCGAAGTTCTAAACCACCATTTCACGCATGTAGGTCAATTATATGCTAATAAAATAATAAATAACAGCCCTAGACAACGTACTCATGCCGATTCGTCAATCCCCTCATTCAATTCATTTTATTTGGCTGATACAAACTATGATGAAATAATAGACACAATCAATTCTCTCAGAAGTAACTCTTCTCCAGGAGTAGACAATTTGAGTTCTGCCTGTCTGAAAAAAATAGCTTCCTATATTGTAGAGCCTCTTAAAATGATAATAAATAAATGTTTTTTGGTAGGTTATTTTCCTAAACTATTTAAAGTTGCTAAAGTTGTTCCTCTTTATAAATCAGGTGATAAATCAAACCCCTCAAATTATCGCCCAATAAGTTTAATAAATAATTTAGCTAAAATAATGGAGAAAATTATAAAGAAGAGACTAGTAAGTTATTTGAATAAACATAGAATTATCAACAGAAATCAGTATGGATTTAAGAGTGGCATATCAACAGAAGATGCAATATCTGACTTTTTGGAAAGAATAATTGAAAACTTCAACAGTAAAAAGAAAACTTTAACAACTTTCTTAGACTTGGCAAAGGCTTTTGACACTGTATCCCAGTCAAGATTATTAGAGAAGATGGAACACCTTGGAATCAGAGGCTCACCTCTCAAACTATTCAATAGTTATCTAACTGAACGGTATCAACTACTTACGCTGAATACTTTATCAAGTAATAAAAAACTTACTGAATATCGTCTGCCTCAAGGCACTGTTTTATCACCAATACTTTTCCAAATTTATATTAATGATTTTCTTAAAGTTGACATTGGGAACTGCTCAATCGTATCCTTTGCTGATGATACCGCTCTCACTTTCACTGGCAATTCCTGGGAGGACGTGCGCCTTAGCGCAGAAAATGGTCTAAGAGTAGCACAATCTTGGCTCGATGAACATATGCTTACTTTAAATGCTTCTAAAAGCGTATTCATGACTTTCTCACCCAATGCCCAAACACAACCTCATGAAATAGAAAGTATTAAAATACACCAAGTAAACTGCAATTGTCAACAATCAACAAATCACTGCTTTTGTCCTGAAATTCGAAAAAAGGACCGAGTAAAATACCTGGGAATACTGTTGGATCCATATCTGAGATGGAATATTCATAACACCTAACACCTCACTAAAATCTTCTAAGCACCAACTGTTTCTTGTTTTTATGTTTTGTTTTTTTTTTATCATAGAATAATAATTATTGTGTTTTACTAACTTTTATCTAATTTAATCTACAAACTTATATTTGTGTGTAAGTTCCACTAATCTTTGTTCTTTTTTGGTTCAATTTCTTAGTTTATATTGAATAAATATATTACTGCAACTTAGGTCTACGCACAGGTTTTACCTTGTAGGCTACTCCTTAAACATAGATGGACATAAAAAAATAATATACTGCAGTTTTGGGATCATTTTATTTATTTAATAGTATTTTTCTTGTATTATTTTTATATGTTATAATATTAGATTATTATAATTGTGTATGTTTTTTGAGAAATAAATTTGAATTTGAATTTGAATTTGCAGCAAACTGTCACTTTGCGCACTAGTTGCACAAATAACTATTTCATATCATATAAAGTTCAATAATTATTTTCTTAGTCCATATTATGTAAACTCATCTATAATTTTGCTGTATTGTAAGCTATTGTATATAAGTGTATAAGCCAGTATATATTGTAATCTACATAAATAAAGTACTCAATCAATCAGTCAATCAATCAATCTCTCTCTCTCTCCCTCTCTCTCTCTTACTTTTGGTAGAGAGTTAGTGGGAAGGATACTTCGAATATTCTTTCCAAAGAATGAATAGAATAGAATATTTTTCACTTGCTCATAACAACAAAAAAGTTTTACATATCAACTTAAAAAAAAAATTTAGTAGTTCAAATAAATTTACAACTGCATAATATCAGAAAAATACATAGAATTATAACCACATACAGTAAAATGAAATCTTGATCTTTTTGCAATTAGCCTAACTAAGTAAAATATTAGAAACAAATGATGATTAGGGCAAGTGAAACAAATTACTACTTGCAAAGTGGTAAATAATAACACTTGAGTGCAAGTAGGAGTCAATAATAGATTTTAGTTGCAAATAACGAATGCACACACACTCACTCTCTCACACACACACACACACACACACACAATAATTAATTATCAGGGCAAGACTCAGATATCGGTCAACTGAACAATAGATCAATATGAAACAAATTTAATTCGATAATTTAAATTAATAAATAGGAAAGAAAAAATCTGAAATTGATAATTTCAAAGTGCTGGTCTATGTGGGCTCATCTCAAGACAGTAAACAATTGCTCAACATCATCTGGAAGATATTCAAAAAGCCAAGGCCTCAATTTCAATTTGAACTTTCTATATGTATTTATACTTTTCATGTCAGGTGGCAGAATATTATAAAACTTGGGGCCCAGAAAAAGAAAGCTTTTTTGGAAAAGAGTACATTTTGCCCTAGGTCCTCTCAACAAACCCAGAGTTGCCTGACGTGTCTGCTGGGTATGATTATTCTCAATTATCATAGGTTGATCATAGCTTCCACTCATCCTGTAAAACAGAGCCAGCACCTTGAAAACATACAAATATCGAAGAGGAAATGCATTCATTTGTTTAAAGTAAGGAAAAGAATTTGTTCGTCTATGAACCCCAACTATGACCCTCATTGCTGCCTTTTGTGATGTTATTATTGATTTGAAGTGAGAAATGTATGTTGAAGCCCAACATGCAATCCCATAATCTAATTTGGAATTTACAAATGCAAAGTAGAGCTGAAGCAAAACACCTAGAGGAAGAAATTGCTTTAGATTATATAAAAGACTCTTAACAGATTGAGTAAGTGTTTTCTTAGACCAAGAACATGAATACTCCATGTCAATCTGTCATCCACAACCAGACCGAGGTATTTCATGGACTGAGCTCTCTCCACAACAGTACATTTGCACCGCACTCTCCCACAATCAATCTCATGATATAGTAGAGGGACATCTAAAATGACGATGACAAGGAGAAAGTTAAATAATTTGTTTTAGTGGCATTCAATGTTAATTTATTATAATCAAACCATAGGCGCAGTACATCAAGATCTTGCTGCATCAATACCTGTAATTCAAGAGAATTTCTAGATGTGTAGGAGAAGGCAGTGTCATCAGCAAACGATGTTGCATAGCCATTGAACTTATAAGAGAATAAATCATTTATATATACAAGAAACAGAAGTGGCCCAAGAACAGAACCTTGGGGCACACCGTTATTAATCCTGAGGGTTTTACTATTTACACCGCCAATACACACATACTGGTGTCTGTTCTCCAGGTGGGATGTCATCCATTTCAAAGCTTTACCACGGATACAAGCAGCATTCAGCTTTTCAAGAAGAATTGAATGGTCAACTGTGTCGAACGCCTTCTTTATATACATCTGTCATCCAGGGTTTGAGTTTTTTTAGTCGGATATGATTATGGCTCTCTAAAACTGAATATGTGGATTGATTCAAATAATTTTTTAATGTATCTAAAAATAAAGATAACTTATCATTCTTATTCTCAATTAAATACATTGGGTCCCAATCATGTTGCATCAACAACAATTTTAATTTATCATAATCAATTCTGTCTTTTTTTATATTGACATGATTATTGTTAAATACACTTGATTCTGAAATGGTTATAGACACAGCTCGGTGATCTGTTATCAATGTATCGATGACATAACTACTAAGCCTATGATTATGTTTTTTGGACCTGAAGAATATATGGTCAATGCATGTTGAACTTGATGATGTTACTCTAGTATCCATATCAATGAGGGATCGAAATCCATTACCATTCATTATTTCTAGATATTCAACAGTATTGATGTTATTCATATCATTAATATTGATATTAAGGTCTCCCAACATCATACAGTCTGAGCCATGATGCTGCTCCAAGAAAGTATTAAGACTATCCAAGAATTGGCTGCACTCAAATCCATGCCACCTATACACACACAAAACAGTAAATTTATAATTAAGAAGCTAACACTCCAGGAAAATAGAGTCAGAGCCCTCAATTCTGCAATCCATTCTAGAGCAACGAAGGCCACTCTCCACAGAAACATAAACCATAACTCTTGATGCCGCAGTGAATTCGCTACCAGCATGAAAGCTCTCATAGCCGTCGATATTAAAGAGACGATTGTCATCATAACATTGTAGCCATGTCTCTGACAAAACAATAATTGAAGGTAGCTTCTTCCAAGAACTAATATATGCGAGAAAATTGTCAAAATTTTTACCTATGCTACGTATATTCTGATGCATTATGATTCTGCCACCATCTTCCGCTAGAGGAGATGAATTAATTTCATCAATTCCTACAATATAACTACAGTTATCCTCCGCCATAGCAACAAATGGATTCAATATAAATTACATTCATATAGCACAAATAAATCATCTCCCTTATTGCAGTTACACCTAACAAGTTTGTATGTTTTTCAATAAAAAAGTCCAATAAACAATAATAATAATAAGTGAGTCCTTACCATTTGATTTTGAAAAAATTACAACATTCATACAACGAATCTCATATTGAGAAAAATAAATTACAAATTTGTCAGAAATAAGCATAGAAATGAACAAGCAGTGAGAGCATGACTGTCAACTGTATAGTATAGAGCACGAATTTATTATTGAAATGATAATGGATATATCAAATAGATAAACTAGTTAAAAATTTCAATTCTAGGTTAATATAAAAACGATGTGAATGAGTGACTAATTTGAATCATTCAGAAAAAAAAAATAATGAATATAAAATGATCAAATATTTGAACTAGATGAGAATTTCATTTCTAGATTAATTTATAACTATAATAATGTGTGAATTGAGTGAATCATTCAGAAAAGAGTAATTGAAAAATAAAAGAATAATAGAAAATAAAAGAAAAATTATTAAATATCAAAAAAGAATAAATAAAAAGTCAATGTCTGATCTAATATAAATAGAGACACAATTAAAATTCTGTGCTTTGATAATTAGTTGGAAAAGTTGAAGTCCTTAACTAGTTGGAAAGTTCGAGATTTCCTTAATAGCAATAGCCTTAGATGAATCATCCCTTTGAATGAAGACATTGCCATTCTTGAATCAAACATATTTGATGATTCTCTGCTTTTGAAGTTCCTTTCCTTTTAAAAACAGCTGACGATTATGTGGAGACATGGTATCATTTATGTAGAGAGTTTGTGAGTTATCCTTCCAACCAATCTCACTCAGAATGATTTTGCCTTTTTCACTTTTTTTCTTCATGAAGTTTTGTTTGTCCGGATAGCTATGAAATTTGACGATAATTGAAGGTGCATCATTAGATAGTCTATGACAGTTATTTATCATACTCGGTTTGAAATCGAAATTAATGAGATTGGAAATCAGTGTTATCATCTCGATTATATTTTCACCATTCCTGAAAGGTACACCTACAATGTTAATACAGTTCTTTTGCGTATATTGTTGCAAAGAACGAACATCCAATTTCGCTACTGAGAGTTCAGCTTTCAATTTATTCACTTCCTCCGTAGTAGAGCTAATGTTATCAGAACATGTTTTCACCAAATCCTTTTGTTTCGCTATACATTTTTTATTTTCATCAATCAATGAATGACAGAGTTCGAGCGAGCTGGTCATTTCCTCGTGATTAGATCGCATCTTTTGAATATCAGACTTAATAGTTTTTAAATCATTAATAATAGTGTTCAGTTTGTCGTCTGTTGTTGAGTTACTTACAGTCTGCTTATCTACTTGGTCGCTATCACAATCTGCCGTTTCTTCTGTCTTATCAGCTCCGCCTGTTTTATCGCTACTGCTACTGGTATTCCTTTTTGGAGGCATGGTTAACTTTGTAGAAATCGTTCATCACTAACGAAATTAGAATAAATAAAAACACTATATCTCCACTTACAGCACGCGTACAAGGAAAACCAGTGTACTGTGTGACGCACAAGGTGTAACTTTACTACTTCACGTAAAAACCAAACCCGAAAACTCCAACTAAACCAACAATATTTCACATTAATGACAGAGCTTCCCACTGACGTCCTTCCTACTCAAACATTCCACAAAAGAAGTTTTTCTTTTCGAATTCACATACTTCCAGAAATTTTTAACATTATTTCGCAAACTATTTTGAATTCTACTTAAATATGCCTCATAGGCTGCTGAAATTCTAGTTTTAAGAGATGCTCGTAATGTTTTAAATATATTATCATGATAGGGTGAAGTTCTTCTCTTTCTTGAACACTTATTCTTCAATTTCAAATCAGATATGATATCATGTGTGAACCAGGGAGGATACTTATTATTTGAAAAATCACCCTCCTCTTAGGAATGAACTCATTGAAATGATGGTAAAGTATTTTATAAAACTTATCTACTGCAGAGTCAACGTCACCACTACAAAAAACGGAATCCCAACTGCAATCACGGAGACTAAGATAGAGACCGAGAAAATCTCCTTCATGATATTCATAATGAAATTCAGGTGGGTGGCTTGAATTTAGCCCTGACGTCGTCACTGAGTATGAGGCGTTTATTACGTTATCCACACATAACGCAGGGTGATAACCATCTTCAGGGACAAGTGGATCATCGCTCTTCATTACTTTTACTGGAAAGTTACTCAACACTAAATCCAGAGTTCTACCAAGCTCATTTTGCACTGTGTTATATGATACTAGATCATAGAATGACATGAAACGATAAAGAAATTTTACTTTAGGTGAACCAGCAGAGAGATCATAAGTATTATTGTCAATTTCAGGTAAATTGAAATCTCCAACTATCATTAAATTCCCACTGAGAATGCCATTTAAAGATTCAATATATTCACAGTAGCCAAGAAAAATATTCGATGGAGTTGACGGTGGAATGTAAACAGCATTTATGTGATAATAGGTTGAGCTCAATTTTAGTCTTATCCCTACGGTATCAAAACAAAAATTATCATTCTGACAAAGCTCAATACAGAGCTCAGATTGTAATGACCTTCTTACTGCAATAAGAACTCCACCTCCCCTCTGACAGCCATCACCCCCGCCCCTATCACTCCGATAGACAGCATAGCGATCGTCGAAAACTTCACTGCTGATTATGCCACTGTGCAGCCAAGTCTCAGTCAATATTATCAAATCGTAATCTGCATTTAAAAGTGAATTATAGAAATTAAGGACCTTTGTACGAAGTCCCCGAACATTTTGGTAGTATACAGACAAAGAGTGATTGAAAGACATATATTATGATAAAAAGAAAAAGTAAATGAATAAGTGAAGAGATAAGAAAAAAGGAAAAAAAAATATTAGCGTCACCTTCAGCCGCACAAAAATGAAAAGGATTAAAAGTATTTCAGGTAGACGGATACCTAACGATAAGATACCGATAAAATGGGTTTATCTGTCACACAAACTGATACAGGTTTGGTACCATTATGATATTGAATGAAATATTCAGGTTTCAGCTGAACGATACTTCCGCATGTGATTATCAATTACTGGTCTTAAACTAGAAAAAAACTACTGTTGTTAACAAAAGAGAAAAAAAAAACTTGAAATTGAATTTGAAAAATCTATAGCAGTGGTAAGTAATTAAAAAACAAAGATAAAAAAATATTTCGTGTTAATTCAGCCCGAAAAATCGATCAATCGAACTCAAATAATCAATTTAAAATTCAAAGGTTCTATTTCAAATTCAATATGTAACATACGGCACAAATTAATTACAGAGCCCAATATGCCGAGCAAAATCAAAACAAAATTAAAAATAAGACTACTTTCAAAATTAAAATAAATTTCAAGATAAAAATTAAAATAACCCATAACTTCAGAATCACTATGATCACAAAAGAGAACACGTTTAAAAATAATACAATTAATTCACCTAAGTTATTAGGTCACAAGTTTGAATATAAAAAAAAATATATATATAAACATTTTTATATAAGCATTAGTTAATCCGTATTCCTCAATATTCAATCTGCAAGCTTCACAAAGAATTGAAAAGAGTTAATGAGAATTTTTTAAAAAGAAAATTAAATTAAATTACGTAATAAATCAGTACCGGTTAGCTACTATATAATAGATAGAAAAAAAACAAGTCAACCTGAACTACGAAAAAGGTGATCAAAATAATTTAACATTTAGATCTGTCGCAGCTCACCTTTCAGTCCAACGTGACGAGTAGACAGGTCCTTTACCCTTTTTCGGCCATCCAACAGTGCGTGTGTATGTGTACGACTTATGAACTTGACAATGATGGGAGGCGTCTCCTTACGTGGTCCCCTCACAGGTAGTCGGTGACAGCAGTCAATCGCCTCAGCTGTGACATGCATGCCGACGGCCTCGCATGTTTTCACCACTAGTTCACTCGTCACCTCACCCTTCACCAACGGAATACCGTGGAGCTCAACCGTATTCTTACGACCGTACTGTTCTAAATTATCGTTCCTCATTTCTACATCACTTAGTCTCTTCTTGAGTGTTGCAACTTCACTACGCAAAAGTTCTATAATTGTTTGCTGGTTCGCGATCAGTTCCTCCTGCTTGGCCAATACACCTGAATTTTCATCCAGTTTAGCACGACACGAATTGAGTGATTCTTGAAGAACAGCTTGACCGGCTAATAATTCATTTTTGAAATCAATGAAAATCTTCAAGTCAATAGACATAGGCCTACCCGTAACAGTCTCAGAGGAAACCCGATCAGTGTTTTTTACAGGCGTTGAATCGCATCGTTGCTTACGCAAGTTTTCCTTGCACGTTTTGCACTTCCACGAGCTGCTAGTCAACATCCTGATTTCAGCATCACTTAAATCTTTACCCACTTCACCACTAATACATTTAGAGTGGAAAAGAGACTTGCATTCGGCACAAGCAATACTCGATTTCCCAGACCTTTCCACCAACAAATCACATACGGAGCACGCACTCATTTTGAAAAAATTAACTGTACTAATAAATAGATATTAACTGTATTGATTAATCCGCAAATTAATTTGAAATAGTTCTAAGTACGGCTGAAGATGACTCGTTCTACTATACTCTACAACTCATAGACGAAATAAAACAGGCTGAATAAAAATGATAAGACGAGCACAATCTCTAAACGACCGACTTTGTCAAGAGCCAACTGACAACTGAAAAATAAATGTAGGAAAATGTAAATTCATGAGTTTTACTCGACAGTCTTCTCCTTTCATATATGTTTACCAGATAAATGGTATACCATTGGAAAAGGTGGAATCGTTCAAGGATCTTGGAGTGGTTTTCAGTTCTGATTTTTCTTTCAATGCACATGTAGATTACATATCTAACAGAGCTAATCAGCAGATGGGATTCATCTTGAGGACATGCTCACCCTTTGGAGACATAGTGCCTTTGGTACTGTTATACAAATCAATTGTAAGAAGCCTGATGGAATATGCTAGCGAAATTTGGAATCCATATTATAATGAACAGATTCAAATACTAGAACGAATGCAGAATAAATTCTTGAGATGTATTTATTATAAAAAGCACAATGTTTTCTGCCCGTTTGATTACCCTACCAATTCTTTAAGAAGTATGTTTGAAATTAAATCACTGAAAGTCAGACGTGACGTCAAATCTCTTCTTTTCCTTTATAATCTTTTAAATAACAAAATGATTCTCCGTATCTGCTTTCCAAAATTAATATTTATATAAATACCATTGCTCGCCGTTCGACCTTTTCTTTTCATATCTCACGCTCCAGAACGGTGAGTCATTATAACTCTCCTCTGAATAGAGCACAGAGAATTTTCAATAGTTGTTCTCAGCACTTGGATATCTTTTGGTTCTCCCCGTACAAATTCCGTGGGATGGCGTGCGATCTAGTCGATAATATTATGTGATTTGTCATTTCGTGATTTGCATTTCTTTCTTTCATTAATTTTATGTGGTAGTGATTCACAGACATTCTATTTTTCTTTTCATTGTAGGCTAAACTTGAATCAACAGACTTTATTAAGTTTTAAAGTTCAGGGTTTAATTAATTACCTTTGCAATTTTCTCATTATGAATATTGATTTATTTGTTGTGATTTATTGATAATTATTGATCAATTGCATAATTATTTTTCAGGCCTATTGATTAATTTATTGTAGTTTATTGATAATTGATTAATTGAATACAGTAATTATTGATTTCAAGTTTTCTAAAATTGTTAAAATCTTATATTTAATTTCATTCTCATTCATTTGACATACTTTTGTTAGTATTTTTGATTCATTCAATTTCCATTTCTTATTATTTCACTTACATTATATTTCTTGTTTTTTAACATTTCTTCATACTTAATTCTTAAAATACATTTTTGGATTGTATAGTGTATGATTGTAATGTGTGGAGGAGGCAAAATGGGTTTTTACCTGTTGCCTCCATGAATAAAATTATTTATTTATTTATTTATTTATTCCGACTCGACTGATATCAATGGACATTGATATGTCCAAAGCTCTGCCAATTTATGCAGATGCATAACAATATTATCTATTTTATCTATAGTTACTAAAATTTTTTTTTCCATATCATATACAGCTCAATGATTATTTTCTCAGTTTATATTTTGTAAATTCATCTATAATTTTGCTGTATTGTAAGCTATTGTATATAAGTGTATAAACCAGTATATATTGTAATCTACATAAATAAAGTACTCAATCAATCAATTACCCGGTTGTGTGCTAATGGGAGCTATACTTCTTCATATCCTTTTCACAGAATCGACAATTCAAATGGCATTCAATCTTTATTCTCATTAAATTTTTCATACAAGGAAAATCATCGTTTATATAATACTGTCATTTAATAAGCAATACTGTCATTTGATGTAAATCAGTGTGTAAGGTACAGTTCATAGTTCACAATATTATTATTGTAGGATATTATTCTATAAATCAATATCCTGTTATAAATCAATAACTTTCATCAATTTCACACAGTGTGAAATTACAATCAATTGCATTCCACATTCATTGTAATTAGTAACATTTTTCATACTTCTCTCCTTTCTTTTCCCTCAGGGTTTTCTTATTATTTCATACAATGCTTCACAATGCTTCAGACATATTATCTTCTATCTATCTTGAATTTGTCTTTTCCATGCCTACATTCCTAGATTTTTGTGTCAATTATATTCATTACAATCAACTCTTTTTTGTTATATTGTGAATTCCCCCATTCCACTGAGTAGGATTGTATAATATAGTTGATGTAGCATCGTACTAGAGGGTTGATGGTTGAATGTGAGAGAGGGCCGGCCGTGCAAATAAACTAAAACTGCAATTCAATTAAATCCTCACTTCTTCACTTTCTCACTATATGTATATTCCCTCAGAAACACACTCTTGTAAAATATACAATCCATTACACTGAAATGATTTGACTCCTTCAATTTATGTGCTCCCAACATGATAATACCGCCCATTGTTCTCGCAATAATATTTATTGAACGAGCGTTAGCAAGTTCTTACTTTTTACTAAAGTTCAAAGCTGTTGCCAGTCTGTGGGTTTGTTTGTTTGAATGTACTACAATAACTTTAGAAAGAGTTGATCGATCAGTTTCAAATTTTGAACACGCACTCTTTGAACCTTTTTACAGGTCAAGTTCGTTGAACAAAAAAATATTTTACTCACTTCTTCGTCCTTTCTCAGGATACAGAAGTAACATTGAAAGTACATGCGATAAAATAGCTTGCTCCTGTGTGTGTCTGCCTGACTATTATCGGGGCGATGTCAGGATACACCACCATCAAAGTCAGACACATCCATCCTAGCACTGAAAATCAGTCTTGTTTTGGCGGTGGCTACTTTTGTCGTTCTTGTGCTGAAAAAGAAGTGTGTGGTTTTGGCGGGGCGAGTCCGTGACTAATTTCTCTACCTGGAAAACAGTCTCTGGTTGTCGCTATCAGCTTTTGATGCTTATGTCTGTTAAGCTGGCAGAATAGCTTGGAAGTAAACTGCTTTCAATTTTGGCACAGACTGTACTTTCTTTGAAATATTCTTTATAGAACTTAGTGTGACTGTAGAAGTGTGTGTGTGACCACCATTGGACAATACTCCTGCGTGACATTGTCTCTTATCTCAACCTTATTTAGTTCTATTGCTTCCTCTCTCATTCTCTCTCACCCCCTCCATCTCCCTCTCTCTATCACTGCTGCGCCTTTTTCTCACACTCTCTCTCTCTGTCCAACACACACACACACTCTCTCTATCTCTCTCTCTCTCTCTCTCTCTCTCTCTCTCTCTCTCTCTCTCTCTCTCTCTCTCTCTCTCTCTCTCTCTCTTACCCGGTTGTGTGCTAATGCTCTCCTTTCTTCAAAACCCCTCAGGGTTTTTTATTATTTCATACAATGCTTCAGACATAATTATCTACAACCTATCTTGAAATTGACTTTACCATGCCTAGATTTGTAAATTCCTTTGTGTCAATAATATTCATTACTATCAACTCTTGCTTGTAATATTGTGAATTCCCCCATTCCACCGAATAGGATTGTATAATATAGTTGATGTAGCATCGTACTGGAGGGTTGATGGTTGAATGTTAGAGAGGGCCGGCCGTGCAAAAAAAACTAAAACTGCAATTCAATAATTAAATCCTCACTTCTTCACTTTCTCACTATAGGCCTACATCCCTCAGAACCACACTCTCTTGTGAAATACACAATCCCCTACACTGAAATAATTTGACTCCTTCAAGTTATGTGCTCCCAACTTGATAATACCGCCGCCCGATGTTCAAAGTTGTTGCCAGTCTGTAGGTTTGATTGTTTGTTTGAATGCACTACAATAACTTTAAAAAGAGTTGATCGATCAGCTTCAAATTTTGAACATGCACTCTTCGAACCTTTTTACAGGTCAAGTTCGTTGAACAACAAAATATTTTACTCACTTCTTCGTCCTTTTTCAGGATATAAAAGTAACATTGAAAGTACTGCATGAGACAAAATAACTTGCTCCTATGTGTCTGCCTGACTATTATCCTTCAGTAGCATACGCGTAATATTAATGATACAAATTGTGATGGCAGTTGCTATGTCGTTGGTATTATTGATTTAACAAAATTTGAATTCTGATTCTGAATCATTTACCCATACGGAGAAACCTATGAAGTCCTATGGATTCACGTAGGCCTACAGCGTAATATTAATAGGAAAACAGCATAATATTCCTATTCCAAAGATAATATAACAGTAGGCTCCACTGGGATTCTTATTCAAATTGAAAAACAATTCTGTAGGTAGCTTCAAAATAATTTTGGTCTGCCACCTTCGTTCCGCCACATTGAATCAAGAATTTTCTATGGGAAGGTTTTAATACAAGATCCAAATAATGAAGAATTTCAAGAGACAATGAATGGTAGAAATCGCTCATAAATATATCAAACCGTTTCAAAGATATTCACATTTTAGTGTTGAAGTTTTTGGATATATGTGATACAGAAATATTGCTCGCCTAGAACAGGATAGATTATTCATCACATATTCTTATCATTATCGTTCCCTAGCAACCTATTTTAAGCGTTTATATAGTAGCTGCTGAGAGAGATTTATGTGATAGATATAACTGAATAATACTATTAAATACTATATTCGACTAAACAACGAGTGACCCAAATGAAGCGATTCAAATATAAAAAAAAGAAAAATGAGAATGCGAAAAATATTATAATATTTGGAACTCCATAACTTATCATTTAATTGAGAGACATTTATGGGATCAATAATTTATTGAAAAACACTAATAATTCAGCAATATTACACTAATAGTTTTAATTTTAGATGACTCTCTCCTGGATTATTGAGTTATGTGTTGGATATTCCTCAGTGATTGCTGCATCATCTGTGAAAACTCCGTAAAAGTGATCTCTGTTCGAAATTAACAGAATGCTCAAGTATAGACATTTAGAAGAAAACAAACATTTCATTTAATGTTCATTGAAATCGACCACATCAGTATTATTTACACGTAAATTACCGGTAGTGTATTGTTAATGTATTAAGATTTGAGGAGATAATATGAGCATCTTATTGGTTTTTCTCTCAATGATTGAAATGAATGGCTTAATTGCTTTTATATAATCATGAAAATATCACAGTTTATTACATTCCAGTACAATTATCTTGTTTCACAATCCATTTCTAAGTAGAGCTCATAAGTATCGTAATCTTTCCATACAATTACCATACAATAATTGAAGTTGATTTCATTCAAAAACCAAGAGTTATTGGGGGGGAGGGAGGAATACCCCCAAAGGATAGAGGGACCTGGGTTTTTCCCCATAAATGTTACATTAGAAGATGTTATTATATGCTTCATTTTTTCCAATTTTATACAAATGTGATTGAAGTATCAATACAAACATATACATTATTAGTTATTAAATTCAATCATGGAATATTTATTAGAAATATGGGTCTACAGAGAGGCCCTAGAGTAGGAATACACTGAAACAGATTTCTTGAAAATCATGGAAAAAGATAAATTTTTCTTTTACAATGACAATTTCAACAATTTCATTGGGGATCATATTCTAATTGGAAAATAACTTTCAGTTAGAAAGCTAAAGATACATCAAGCTGTTCCCATAATTCTCAACAACCCTTTACATACATTTTTGATTGTCTGATTGTGCCCTTTCTTTTGCTTTCACTGTGACATCTTGCAACTTGTTAATTCTCACATTGAAATTCATCCAATAACTCACTTATTGTGCTCTGATCAATAAGTGTACCCATTCTGTATTCAAACTATACCACAGAGAAAAATATATTATTTATTACTCTGTACCCGTATCCATACTTTCAAGGTAATTTTGCTACATTGTTGATACTGTAGAAGGAATTATACTACTGCTGATAAAGAAAAGTATTTAATCATTATGAGACTCTAAGGATTCGTGTAGATAGACCCGCATTTTCATTATTTATCTGATCCTTGAGGGGGGCCTAGGCCCCCTAGGCAGCTGATTATAAGTAAGAATTTTTATTGATATTTTCATAATACAGTACACCTGAAGAATTGGCAAAGTTTATGGTAAGGGGTTAGGAGGTACTCAGCTCTTCCAACTAACATCGGATTAGTTTTGTGCAGTCTACTATAACAGACGTTCCCATATGGATGTTACTATAGACGTATTTATCATCGTATTCAATTTCTGTTTGTTAGTTTGTTTGTATGTCTGATGGAAATTGAAAACGGCTCTAACGATTCTGATTGAGTTTGAAATATAGTATATAGTTTGAAATATAGAGTTTGTGATACGAAAATCATTATTTGGATTAGGACTCATGTTTAGGATAACTCACTGAGGGAACTTAAAAATGATTAGGTACGGTAATAATATTAATCAACCGACTAGCAGCTGACTGAGAGAGTTTTCCGTCGTCAGTTGAAAATAGCTGATCGAGAGAGTTTGCCATTGTCAGTTGAAAACGAGACAGATGTGTTGAGTCACCAAGTTTGTTGACGTCAATTTTTTGAAGTTATTGCATGAATCGAGAAAATAGGTGCAGAGAGCAGCCGAGTGACAGCAACGCAACGCAAATTTGAATTGAAACATAATGATTGCGGTAATATTAATCAGGTAAATGCTAAAGTAGTCAGTTTTAATATACCTGAGTAATTGAATTATAACAATTCATCCACTTCTAAATTTCCATCTCTATATCTTTGTACTTTCAACTCTGTTTCTTTGATATTGTTATCTTCATAGACATGAAGTAGATAGATAAGGGTGGGTGTCTTCCATGATTAAAATGAAATGTCTATTTCCGACTTCTACAGTTGAATACTTGTAGGTAGAGTAGTTCTGTGAACAGTAGACCTCGTACAGCATTTATAAACAGATCTCATTGTCAATATGTCACCCCAATTAGCCCTTCGGACATCGGAAAAGAGAAACCGGTACCGTGACGAGAAATCGTAAGTGTTGAAACGGCCAATAACTGATTGGCGTGTATTGACGATGACAATATTACCTGTTATAAATAAGACCGAGAGCATTGCCAAGCTGTAATCATCAAAAGCTAATTTACAAACATGCCAACATACATATACAGACAAAAGCAAATCCCGTCGTTGAAACGTAGAAAAATCAATCATCGAAATATTATCATGAAAAAATAACATTTTCCCGCTATTTTGGGAAATGATAACTGTATATCTTCCAGTATTGAAAATGACATTCAAAATGAAAAACAATACTGAATAAATTTATTATATTAGAAATTCTCAATGTTCGAGTAATTAACCCTCCAGTAGGCCTAGACTACATTCAACACAGTAGAACCTATATAATTTATAGCTTACGGGACCAAGCATTTAATACGAATTTTGGAGGGTGACGAATATATATCAAGCTCTGCAATATCGAGGCTGATAAAAAAAAATACGAGAAAATTATATCATCGATACTGATCCCATCATTGCCCATAATTAAGTCATAATATAGCCTCTATGAATGAATATTAGAAAATATTGTTGAATATTAATTTGACATACTTGTAAAAGATTTCAGAGATCAATACAACTGTTCATGAGCGAGTTCTTCAACCAAGGGTGTCTCTAGTTATATTATTATATGTGAATCCATAGAACTTTGAAGTTCACTCCGTATGGGTAAATAATTCACAATCAGAATTCAAAATCCCTAAACTAATAATACCAATTACTATAACGTTAAAGGTATTGCTATCACAAGTTGTATTATCTAATACATATAGGCTATGTTGGAAACAAACAATACCTAGACAGGCAGACAGACATTAACAAAAGCGAGTTGATGTAAAATTTGTATATTAATCAGCTGAATTCGGGGCATTAAGGACAGTATATGTGATTATTCTTAAATAGCATTAGCTGTTATGAATAAATGGGTAAATTGTGGTAATTGCATGCAATTAATATTCCAGCTTACTAATGATAAATCACAACACCCTTCTTTCCAATTCACTTCATCAGTTGATGTGATTCTCGGTCTCCTCATCACTGGAGTTATTAGTTACTGTAGCATAATTTTCGATGAACTCATTACTGGAGTTACTATGGCATATTAGTGGCATCTTTATGGGAATACTAATTACAGTGTTTCTGATGACAAAACTACGAATTATGGAGAAGTTTCAGTGTACTCACTAATCTTGACAATTGACCTATTAAGTGAAGTTATTTTTGTTTTGTGTCAAGAAATTTACTAATAGTTCTATTATTTAAGCTCCAAATAACTGCAGAAAAGAAAGACAACTGCACAAAATAGGAATGATATATAGGACTTATAAATAGATATATAGGACTGATAAATAGGAATTATACAGTTACAAGATAAGTCATCGCCTAATATTACTATGAAGAGGGATAGAAAAGAGTGATAGGTTTCAGATAAATTGTCAATGGTCTTGTTAAGAATAGCCTACATGTGGGGATTCATCAGAACAATACCATTGTTTGAAAACCAGACAGCTCAGTCCGTCCAAGAAGTATAACCTGACCGGCTTGTTTTTTAAGTGTCAGAGATTTGATTTGTCTGACTTTGTCGTTTCTGTACGGATGTAAAAGTGTCTGGTTTTGGCGCCTAACGCACACGCCAATTCGAGACTCTTTCAAAACAGTCTTTCCCTGTCGCTGGCGTACGGTGTCGATGGATGAGATAGTCACTGTCCACTCCTGTCAGGTTCTGGGTGTGTCGGAGGACTAAGGTGGCGCGTACCCCTATTATCCTTCAGTAGCATTTGCGTAATATTAATGATAAAAATTGTAATGGCAGTTGCTATGTTGTTGGTATTATTAATTTAACGAATTTGAATTTTGATTCTGAATCATTTACTCATACGGAGAAACCTATGAAGTTCTATGGATTCATATAGGCCTACTGCTTAATATTAATAGGAAGAGAGCTTGAGGCTCGGCAGGAGAGGTACCATGTCCAATTACTATCTCCATAAGCTTAATGTTAATTGGGATTCCATATAACTCCATCGATTTTCATCCGAACGTTCCAGTCAATATCTCATTTTGAAGGTATGTTAATTCTCTATTTAAGTTGCGAAGTAGAAAATTAATATTTTCTGAGAAAACAATTATATTCATCTATTAAGTAAGAAACTTTTATGATTTTTTCCTGGCGTTCTTTATGAATAATTTGGAAATTCATCTCACAACTTGAATTCGTTTTGATGAGTTCCAATGAAATTATTTTTTCCATGAAAATCTACACATCCGAACGGTTTTTAAGTGGAATCTAGCAAAGGAGATTTTCCTCCGCAAGCCACTGAAAAATGGAGTTGTTAAACAGAGTATGTTGACAGACCCTTACACGCACCCACAAGCGGTGCGTGACCATCATCAGTTGCTGTCTAGAGGGGTGCTGTTTCATGGGCTTTGTTTCCCTGTAAACACTTCCATTCCCTTTTGAAAGTTATTCGCAGAAAGAATCCACGAGTAAAGGCATCTTGACCTGAGAGTGGACAAAATATAATCTAGAAATATAAATTTACTTGATATGTAAAAGATTGGAGTTGTAGGGAGAATGTGGAGTAATGTGGATGATAGTCTAGTTATTGAAAAATCTCATAATCACCACATTCAAGTTCAAGGGCAACTTCATATAACAAGAAGGAAATTATATTGCCTTTTTACTATAAGGACGCCCCATGGTTTGAAGGTGGAAAAAATATTGAGGGATGATCAATTTTGGGAGAAATTTATGTTTTCAAAGCTTTGTAAGTTTTATAATCCATGTTTGTTCCCTGAGTTGATTGATCCCAGACATAGAAGACAGATGGAAATAAGAGAACCACAACATATCTTGCAAGCAATAACCGAGAAAAGAAGGAAATTGTAGGAATATTTGCTAATTTGTTATCATTATATGTATTTCTAATATATCAATTTCTAATGATCAATTTTAGGAGAAATTTATGTTTTCAAAGCTTTGTAAGTTTTATAATCCATGTTTGTTCCCTGAGTTGATTGATCCCAGACATAGAAGACAGATGGAAATAAGAGAACCACAACATATCTTGCAAGCAATAACCGAGAAAAGAAGGAAATTGTAGGAATATTTGCTAATTTGTTATCATTATATGTATTTCTAATATATCTATTCATTATTGTTTTTATTAGCTATAGGATACCGTATTGTGTTTTTATATAGAAATTGTTTGATATTAATCAAAGGTCTGCAAGTTTCTCGAGATTTATCTGTTCATGAAATGTGAACTTGAAGTAGGTGACCTATTCATTTTTTGAAGATTTTCCAGTTAGTTCTTTCAGTATTTCAATATCAATTGTTCTACTGACAATTATTGTGAATAAAGAAATTATGAGATGAAATGAAATCCTATCCACATTATGGAATTCTAATTCACTACTATGTTACACTAGTTTATTTTTCGCGATCTGTTTTATATGTACCATATCGAACTCTCATAAAAAATAGTTTATTATTAGTCATGTATTAGTATTATTATTGTTTCAGTAAGCTATGAACTTATAATACAATGAATGTATTTTCAATAGACCTATTCATTATTGTTTTTATAATCTATAGGCTACCGTATTGTGTTTTTACATAGAAATTGTTCCATATTATTCCAAGGTTAGCAAGTATCTTAAGATTTATCTGTTCATGAAATGTGAACGTGGATTAGGTGACCTATTCTTTTTTTGAAGATTTCTGAGTCCGTTCCTTCAGTATTTCAATATCAATTGTTCATCGTATCGATAGGCCTATTATAGAATACTTATTCACTACTATGTTACACTAGATTATTTTTCGCGATCTGTATTATATGTACCATATCAAACACTCATAAAAATTATTGTATTATTAGTCATGTATTTGTATTATTGTTTCAGTATTATCCAATCATACAAAAACTAAGAACTCAATAGACTCTTGTTGGATTGCAGATTATTGAATGTGTATGATCAAATGTAGACTAATTATTATTTTGAGGAATAGTATTCAGATTCAGTTCATGGATGATTCATATTAGAGAATCGAATTCAAAATTTATTTCATATTGAATGTGATTGAAATCTTTTTATCGTTATCCAACTATTATAATTGAATTTGAATGATATCTGAAAAATCTTGTATAGTACTTTTTAGACTTAGTAGTTAAATTTTTCATCTTTTGATGTATGTATATTTAATACACCTATTTACTGGTATTTATGTAAACTTTCTATACCGTATTGTGTTTGCATAAGAATTGTTTGGTATTTTTCGAAGGTCAGGAGTTTCTTGAGATTTATCTCTCCATGAAAAAGAGAACGTGAAGTAGGTGACCTCTATTCCTTTTAAAAAATTACTTGAATACTTTAATATTGATTAATCAACTTACCATCATTATGAAATATCAGTAAAACTGATTAACAAATATTTTACAATAGTTGGATGAATTTCCCCCTATGTTTAATATGCCCCACCCATAGATATTATCATATTATTATTTTCTATATTATGCTATGAACTCAATTTGCTCAATAGCAATTTGCTCCTTGAATTGCAGATTCATTATATGACTGAGATCAACAGTAGGCTAATTTTTTTGATTCATGATATTCAAAATCAATTTATAATTAATACGAAGTGAAATATATTTTATTTGTTTGTATGATTCTACTAATAACCTGCATTCTATTGAAAAACGATCAAGTGGTCATGCAGAAGTTTCTACATTTCATTCAAGGATTATGTTCACCTTATATCTAAGAGATTCACTTTAAACTGTCAGCACTAGTTAGAAGGGAACAGCATTAATGCCATTCAGAGGTATGCTGACAAACATCCGAGCTACTATATGGTGGCATTCATCTTAAACTGTCAGCATTAATTGAACGGGAACAGCATCGATACCATTCACGAGGTATGCTGACATTCACCCAATCTGCTCTATAGTGAGATTCACTCTAAAATGTCAGCATTAGTTGAACGTGATGAGATTCGATGTTATTCAAAGGTACGCTGACGCACAACCAAGCAGCTTTAAAGTGAGACTCTGTCAGCATTAGTTAAAGGTGAAACATTGATGTAATTCATAAGGAATGCTGACTGTTGAAGGTGAACTACACTATAGAGTACCTGAGTCGGTCAGCATTGACTGGATGGGAAGCATAGATGTTATTCACAAGGAATGCTGACAGTGAAAGTGTATCTTCTCACAGTAAGTGTCTAGTTCTCAAAACCTTCCAGCAGGGCTATAAACATTTTTAGGTCAGTTCCTAAACCTACAACAATCAATTAGTTACGGAAGCCTGTAACTGTGAATAGATTTTTTATTAGGGGAGAGTTCTTTCCCCTGTTAGGGAAGACTGACACTTCCTCTCTCTCTCTAGCACTCTCACTCCTCACACTCACACAAACACACATGCCTTCTTCAGAGATTTTGTACTTCTCCTAGCCAAACCTTTTTTTTATAGGAATGGCTAATGGATTCTGAATTCGCCCGGTGTACCGAAATATTCTTAGTACGAAATAGTCTTAGTACGTTACGTCACAGGGCAACGTACGCACGCGCATACACATGCAGTGATATTCTTAGTCACTATGACGTCACCAGAATATTCTTAGGAACTATGACGTCGAACAGAATGCCGAGTATCCATAACCAACAGTAAGATAACCTAAAAGGGAACGTTTATTGCTCGAAGATCCTCTTTTACCCAGAATGGTAGTGCATAACGGAATGATCCCTTGCAGCCATTTGAAAATATAATGACAACAGGGTCCATCTTGCTTTTCGCTACCTATGAAGTATATTAATGTATGCAAATAAAAGCTCCAAATCAATTTCCCTAATAAAACCAAAGGCATTGCTCAATACATCATATCAAGTGATTATTATGTTTTAACAGTGTTATGAGAGTTATGACATTATATTGAGAGTTATAACACAGTTAAAACTTAATTATCAATCTAATTGAAGAGAAGCTTCAAAATCAGATGAATTTGAAAAGCCAGACCTTGTTGCACAGAAGCCGATTAAATTTTAACCTTGATTAACTTTACGAGAACCAATCAGAGAAAGCCTCTTATAAAAGAAGGCTTCTCTGATAGGTTCTCGTGAAATTAATTACGTTTAAAATGAAAAAATTAAATGAAATTTATAGATTCCTTTTCACAAAAGCATAGCAAATTACTGTTTAAAAATAGGAACTAAGTTGATCACTCTAACCAGTATTCGTGGTAAACTTACAGAAAAAATAAAATAATCATCATTACTAAAAAAATTACATAAATGGTTATAACTTGATTTCAAATTATACAAAATAAAATCCATTGATTTTTGAGTCCAGAATTAATTAAAATATACAACCAATACAATTTATCTGGAATATTCAAAAAATGTAGGCTATCATTATTATTTTTTATATGAATGTTTTAAAAACCATTACTACTCAACTTTATATCTCTCACATGTGGTATTCACGATTCTAATTATCGAAAAGAGAAAAAATGTATATGTATATAATGCTGAATCTATATATTATTATGTATCTGCTTCTTTATAAACATATTTATACTCATGTCAGTGTTGCATCAAGAAAAAACTAATTCTTGGAAAGACACCAGCCAAGCTATTAAAAGTTTTAAAAAATCTGGTGTGGCGCACTCACACAACTTTCCTTGCCGTTATGAAAATTGATCAACTGACGCTAGTGTTTACGCGCATCTAAAGTCTACTATTCCAAGATCTGAGCCAGCTGGTGACAGGACAATAACGCTGGAGACACACGAAGTCTTCTATTTCTTTATAGTGAATGTTTTTAAAGAATCAACAGTTTGCAATTGAATAATAACATATTCTCGAATTCCGAGCTTATTTTCAATTTTAGGTGAATATGTTACTGAACATTAATTGTGCAGTTCTTCATGCTCAATCTTTCCGCTAGAAATGTTTTGTTTAGAATGTATCTGAAGCCTGATAATTGGGAATCTGAAATCGAACTTTGCATAGATGGGGCGGAGCTCCTGAAATTTTTACAGATATGGGACTTATGTCAGTTGATAGAGCTTATCAATGAATATATTAGGTATCAATTTGATCAAAATCGTTTGAGCCGTTTTTGAGAAAATCGCGAAAAACTCTGTTTTTGACAACATTTTCGCCATTTTAGCCGCCATCTTGTATTGCATTTCATCGAAATTGTTCGTGTCGGATCATTATAGTGTAAGGAACTTAAGTTTCAAGTTTCAAGCTACCGTAGGCTACTCCGTTAATTGGGAGATGAGATATCTAATGACATATTTTTAAAATGGCAGATGAAAAATTTCAGAATTATAAGCTGATTAAAAAAATATTCAATCAACTCAATTAGTTAGCCATTAGTCCACACTGTAATCATTATCTTTCTCTCCCTTGATTCTTGATGTATGAATTAAATATAGAATATACGAATTATTGAGAGTTTATGCATGCAAAACTACGAATAATAGAGGTCGAAGATAAGCCAGGGCTGTAAATAATCATCAAGGCCAGTTTGAAGTTGGAAGAGCATTTTCCAGAAGTACATCGAAAATTGACTGTTCTGGATGTAGAATCAATAGTTCTACAGTTCCTGATGAGTTATGACATTAGTTCCATGAAAATATTCAGAATAAAAGAATTCTAAAAAATAATGCTCTTCCAAGCTTCACAAGATAAGTGTATTTTGGTCAGATGAGCACAAAAATATGCTTATAGATCATCGATTATGAAAGTTCCATGAAGAGGAGGTCATCGTAGATTCAGAACCAGTAAGTTCTAATGGAAAAAATTGAATACGGAAGTATTTATGGCTTGATTAAACTCGTCAATCGAGATAATTCACGTTTTCACCAAAAGAATACTGAATTTGAATATTTGAGTGGTGAGAACCCAGTTCTAGGCAGGGGGAATCACCCTGATTACATAACTGTTGAGTTCCAATCGATAGATTCCACAAAAAGCTATTCATGGCCATTTTTGGAACTCGGAAATCGAGATAATTAACATTTTTTAACATAGATTTAACAGGAAAGATCTATTTCAACTTTGCGAATGAATATTATTATAAGAGGAAGTAATATGATTGTAATTCTCTTCTCCATCCTTATTATTAGCAAATCATAAATGGACAATATTGTATTACCATCTTGAAATATTCACTCAACTTCTTTGAAAAGGAAAGAAGTTCCTTGTATCCATGTGTGTATTGCTGTTTGGCTTTGAAAGCTGCATTCTTGTTCGAATTACATAAATGAGTCGAAAGTGACCTACTAAGAGGGAAATGGGTCGCCAAAAACATAGGGTGATGTTATCGGAGGTTCAAACGTATTCCATAACAAAACCTTTTCTAGCTGAAACTCTTTTTGGAAGGAACATGAGCATTTCTCACAAGGGCTTATTGTCTGTCCAGTCTACAATTTGGAAGGTTTCGAAGGAAAGTGTCAAATATTCATAACAATAAGAATATCTACAACAATAGCTGACCCTCACACTATAGTATAGTTTCTTCGGATTCTGAGAGTAGACAGATGGGACTATTGTTTCCCTAGCCAATTTGCAAACATTTTCTTCAACTGTTCCATTGAGAGGGTAGTATTTATTTGTAAGAAGAGGCAACATGAAAGTCGCAGTGATATCAATACATTGAATACTAGAATGGTCTTTTGTAATGAACCGGTGGAGGTATTTATAAACCAATTTACCTCACACCAGATATCAATCTGTAACCGGTGGAGGTGTTCTATAAACCTCTTCACCTCACACCGGATATCAAATTATGTCGCCGAGAATTTCTTCATACCATGACTTAGTTAATCTTCATGGCACAATGTGGAATATTAATTACAAAGAACTAAAATAAAGTTTAGGTCTTCAAGAACTAAGAACTAACTAAAGTTCTTACTTCTTATCCTTACTTCTTTCTTATCTTACTTCTTAGACATGAGGTTCAAAAGACACTCTTGCTTAGAAAGACACTCAGGTTTAGACCTGATACACAAAAAACAATTGCAATAATACCCACTCAATTTCACACTATCACAATTAATTGGCTTCTTATTATATAGAATTCATTTATTAGATTGGCTTCTTAACACTAATTCTATTTCCTATTCAAAGAGCAAAGCGAAGTTCTAGTTTATGGTAGTTTTAAATAATTGTGAATGTCATTCTCGTGGATGTCGATTCCAGAGAGCTATAGTGTATTATCTTGAGTCTTCGACCATGTATAGATGGCCCAAAACATCCTTTACATTGTCGAAATTTAAATCACCACACTTATGATTGCCATCTGTCATGGATCAGTAGCCTCTCCACCATAATTTTGTGTATTGCTAAGTATATTAAAGTATTATCGAGTATTATCAAGTGTAGGCTATTAAAGTTTTATAAAGTGTTCTAAATGATAAGATACTGAAGTATTGGAGTAATGATTTTCACAATACATCAATATCATTATCAAACTTGCTTTACTCGGTTGACCCCTTACCCCCCAACAACAATTAATTCAGAAAAAAATTAGCTTCTCTACACACTCCCCCCCATCAATACAAATTTTCGTCAGTCATACTACATCACTAGCTTTTTTGGGACCCCCATACAAGAATTTTATTGATTTAGAGAGAACCCAAGAATTTCAAGAACGCATAGACGGGGGAGGGGTGTTAGTAACCCAACAAAATTTAAATTGGAGTGAAACCTAAGTATCTCATAGGCCCTACCCAAAACGATTTCAAGTACAAGCTTGGTCAAAAGTATAAACTTCAGTGAATCATCTTGAATGGAAATCGGTATTCAAAAGTCTGTATTCAATACTCTGTATATTGAAAGTCTTAACATTTTTCTGTATCTTTAAAAGTCTTACTCTCTCATTTAAAAATTGAAGAAAACTTGAAAAGACAAAGTTATCAAAATATTGATATTTTAATCTATTGCAGCAGTCATCATAATATGATAATGAATATGAATTTTAATATTATGGGTAAGCTCTAATTATTAATGATAATATCAAAAATCTCTCATATAATTATATTTTAATTTATTATTAACTGAAGAGTTATTGGAGAATTTGGAATAACAAAATAAATGCAATTGCGAATATTTAATTGCAGAATCATCATGGAACTTCGTGGAGCATAACCTTGGATTATTGTCATAATAATAGATTGCAACATCTGTTTCATTCTATATCATTGAAAGTCTTCTTCCTCTTGATTTTGAGTAAACATTCCAAATCAATAGAATATCATTCAAAGGGACATTGAAAATACTGATGATGATGTAATCTAAGTCGAAATTATGTTCTATCATGTTAGTCTATAATATCTATAGTATCTATTTGCATTCCACATATTGGTTGGTATTTACAATAGCCAAACAACTCAATGTGAAGCATTGAAGCTATTGAAAGGAACAAATTAAAAGATTGAAATTATTGCTATGATAACACGGGTGAACGCACCCTCCCCCCACTGAATTAAGAAACTCTCCCCCCCCCATGTAATATGCATCCCCCGGGCACCCTTGAAAATAATAATCATCCATTGTAAAAGAATGGTGTGAATTCAAATACAGTCGCTTCACATTGATTTGAAAGGTTAGTGTGAGGAATTAAAAAATAAGTTGGTTGAGACCCTCAACATGACCCTTAATTTGAAATGAAATATGAAACTAATAATTGCTAATGTGATCAATAAACTAATTAATCAATCTCCAAATAGAAATGTTATATTGTTTAAATTTCACCAGATGATATCAAGTAGAAAAATTGAGCTCAACTTCCTATGCATTACTGTATCAACTCGAAATAAGTTGATATTTTCCTTAAAAAAAATTATTTAGCCTTAAAAATCGATTTGATGAATGGTAAGGTGGGAAGAAATGCCATAGTAATCTATTAATTCATCAAATGAATATTGATTGTTTATAGTTCACTTCTAATAGATAATTCCCCTAGAGTAGAAACATAAGAGCTTTTTGAGTACAGCTTTTTTGAGTTACTACAGTAATGATCTGATGTTGAGCCAAGCTATTGCTAGGGAAGAAATCTTGCTGTAGGAATCCATAGGGAAATTATAGTTTAGAGTTTCTATTGTTGGTAACACTGATCACGCGGACTCGCGTGCGTGAGCATCAACTTGTTACTGTGATGGTGTAGAACTGTACAGCGCATGCGCAATGACGTCATTGATGACGTCATTATACTAAGAATATTTCGACCAGTGCGCATGACTACTATTCCTATTTCAGCCTTCTGCGCATGCCCGGTGACGTCAAAATGACGTAGCATACTAAGACTATTTCGTACTAAGAATATTTCGGTTCACCGGCTTTCCTGCCGAGCCTTAATGTTCTTTTTCCAAGGATAATTTGACAGTGGGCTCCACTGGGAATCCTATCCAAAATAAGGAAAAATTCTGTAGGTAGCTTCAAAATTTTGTTCTGCCATATTGGTTCCACCACATTGAATCGAACATTTTTCATTGGAATGTTTTAATACAAGAATCAAAAATAGGATTTCAAGAGATAATGAAAGGTGGAAATCACCCATCAGTAGGGGGTTTGTACTCTAGATAATAGACATGATACTATTATACAGAACAGGATTGAGTCTCCATTTAACACCAAGGTCAAGGTCAAGGTCAAATTCAAGGTCGAATTCAAGGTCAAGGTCAAATTCAAGGTCAGGTCAAGGTTGAGAGATGTTATCTCAACCACCACCCCACCACGACTGTTTGGAAATTCTCTGTTGGAATGAGCCTGGTATTCGTAGTAATTTTATCCAGTTCCACGAACATGTTTGAAAATGTCTGTGAAAATTGATAGTATTGATAACAGACATGTTTGAACAGGTCTGTGAAAATTTAGAGAATTGACAACAGACATGTTTGAATAGGTCTGTGAAAATTAATTGATAATGTTACACAGAACAGGATTGAGGTCAAATTCAAGGTCAAGAGATGTTATCTCAACCACCACCCTGCCCCAACTGAATTTTTTGTTGAAATGAGCCCCATATAGATCCCAGGGAGGAGATGTTTACAGCAAGAACTTCTATTAAACACTCAGGAAAATATTTTTATCAGGGGGTGTGGCCTGATTGAATTCCCCCCCCCTCTCTTAGAGGTGTGGCCCAATTCAATTATTTCCATCTAGGTATACAACCAAAGGTCAAGGTCAAGGTCAAATTAAAGGTCAATGATGATCCTCACTTGGATATAATATCTATTGCAAGTAATTCTAATGTAAAACAAATCTTAAACTAAGGGAGAGAGTAAACGACTGCTGGATATTTATTTATTTATTTATATATATTCTCCAACAAGAGAAGTTCACACTCTTCTCAATGCAATAAGAGATTTCATACCTACTGGATATTCTCCAGTCAAGAGGTATTAAATCCATCTATTGCAGTAAAATCTAATCTAGTATAATGTAGAACTAATCTAAAACTAATAAATTGAGTCTACTTAGTGCAAGGGTAGTGGGAGAATAAACAACTCTTGGATATTCTCGAGTCAAGAGAAGTTATCTCAACCACCACCCCACACCGACTTAATTCTCTGTTGGAATGAGCCCGGTATTTATAGTAATTTTATCCAGTTCCACAAACATGTTTGAACAGGTCTGTGAAAATTGACAGAATTGATAACATACATGTTTGAACAGGTCTGTGAAAATTGAGAGAATTGATAACAGACCTGTTTGAACATTTTCAAGGTAAAATTCTGCTCAAATTCAAGGTCAAGGTCAAATTCAAGGTCAAGGTCAAATTCAAGGTCAAGGTCAAATTCAAGGTCAATGTCAAATTCAAGGTAAAGGTCAAATTCAAATCCATTGGCAAATTCAAGGTCAAGGTCAAATTCAAGGTCAGGTCAAGGTTGGGAGATGTTATCTCAACTACCACCATGCCCCAACTGAATTGAGCCCGATATTTATAGTAATTTTATCTAGCTCCACAAACATGTTTGAACAGGTCTGTGATAATTGAGAGAATTGATAACAGACCTGTTTGAACATGTCTGTTATCAATTCTCGCAGTTTTCACAGACCTGTTCAAACATGTCTGTTGTCAATTCTCTCAATTTCCACAGACCTGTTCAAACATGTATGTTATCAATTCTCTCAATTATCACAGACCTGTTCAAACATGTTTGTGGAACTGGATAAAATCACTATAAATACCGGGCTCAATTCAGTTGGGGCATGGTGGTGGTTGAGATAACATCTCCCAACCTTGACCTGACCTTGACTTTGAATTTGACCTTGACCTTGAATTTGACCTTCATCTTGAATTTGACCTTGACCTTGGTGTTAAATGGAGACTCAATCCTGTTCTGTATAATAGTATCAATGAGTTTTCACAGACTTGTTCAAACATGTCTGTTATCAATTCTCTCAATTTTCACAGACTTGTTCAAACATTTTTGTGGAACTGGATAAAATTACTATAAATACCGGGCTCATTCTAACAGAAAATTCAGTCAGGGCCGGGTGGTGGTTGAAATAATATCTCTTGACCTTGAATTTTAACCTTGACCTTGAATTTGACCTTGAATTTGACCTTGACCTTGAATTTGACCAACCTTGACCTTGGTGTTAAATGGTGACTCAACCCCCCCTACTCATGTCTATTATCAATTCTCTCAATTTTCACAGACCTGTTCAAACATGTTTGTAGAACTGGATAAAATTACTATAAATACCGGGCTCATTCTAACAGAGAACTCAGTAATGGCGGGGTGGTGGTTGAGATAACATCTCTTGACCTTGACCTTGAATTTGACCTTGAACTTGAATTTGACCTTGACTTCGAATTCAAATTTGACCCTGACCTTGAATTTGACCTTGACCTTGGTGTTGAAAGGAGACTCAACCGGCACAAACCCCCTACTTACTCTGAAAACAATAACAATAGTTTAATCGTAGTTTTAATAAAATTATTCAGCTGCCAATTGGCATAATGTTATTCCCCTAGATTATCCTCGTTCAAGAATGAGGCTTATAGATCAATGAGCAAGGAAAGTTGTGTGAGTGTATCAAACCAGATTTTTTTTAAAAACATGTTTAGGCTACTTCAGTAAGTCAAAAATAGTAACTAGATTTTGTTAGTGTGGAATAGTACATAGTATATTAACAAATATTGTAGCAAACATACTATATCAATCTAAATCGAATTCATAGTATATCTATTTGTAATTGATGATGTGTTTGTTTTTTGAAGTGTGAATACATTTTTTCTTGATGAGTGATAGTAACGTGACCTAGATTTTGATTTGGACTGTGGTATAAATTTGAAAAGGGACAGTTTTGGGCATAAGCCTGTTGTGCCTCCTCATATAACTGTACAAATAATTGTGACTGAGAAAATGAATAAATGAATATAAACTATAAATACAATCTTTCGTTAAAAATTTTCTATGCTTTTACACTCCAGAGCAAAGCTCGATCCCCCAATATTATTCGACTGAACAAGTGACCCAAATGAAGGGATTCAAAATATAGAGAAAATGAAAAATGGGAATGCGAAAAATATTATAATAATTGAAACTCCAAAAATTATCATTTAATTAAGAGACATTTATTGCAGTAATGATTTTCTGAAAAACATTAATAATCGGCAATAATAATTTAGCAATATTGCACTAATACTTTTAATTTTAGATGACTCTCTCCTGGATTATTGAGATCTGTGTTTGAGATTCCTCAGTGATTGCTGCATCATCTGAGAAAAAACCATGAAAGTGAGCTCTGTACGAAATTAACAGAATGCTCAAGTATAGAGATTCAGAAGAAAACAACCATTTCATTATTAATGTCCATTGAAATCAACCATATTAGTATTTACTCATGAATTACCGGTAGTGTATTGTTTATGTATTAAGATTTGATCAAACTCACCCAAAATATTTCTTAACGAATTAACCTTGTACTTAGAAGAAATATTTTATATTAACGAAAACAATGAGGTCCCTTTCTTTTTCACGTGAGATATAAATATAGATCTTTTTCAGAACACCAGAATTATTGACGATTAAAAATATCTAATGAATAGTTTTGGATTTGAATCACTCAATACTGATTACACTCATAGGTCCCGATTTTCAACACTTTAATAGATCATCTTTACTTAAAATCCGGCAAAAATAGAACAAAACTGAATAAAATTAATCTAATTCCAGAAATACTACATTTAGATATAACTGATCACAGTACAATCATACTTAAAGTTTAAGGATTGGAGAGATCCAACGAAGAAGCAGATAAAAATTATAAAAAATATGCCTAATCAATTACCGGAAGTTGAATAATATTTTATCATCGATTGATTGGGATAGAGAAATACCAGCAGTATCGGTTAATGAGGGATGGGAAAATTTCATTGACATTTTAAAAAGCGCTATCAAATATTCACAAGAAAATCTTCTTTTAAAAAATAACTTGACACAGAAATATAGGTCGCCATGGATAAATAGTTATCTGATCAAGCAAATAAACTTAAGAAATGAGTTATACAAGAATGTAATCAAACAACCTAATAATGACGACTTAAAACAAATATACAATACATTCAAAAATAACTTACGTAATGAACTGAGAGGAAGAAAACAATATTATTATTCAAAACTGTTTAGAGAAAGCCAGGGAAACATTAGAAAGACGTGGAAAACAATTGACGCGTTAATAGGATTGAAAAAGAAATAAAGAACCACTAAAACTGATTGTTGATGAGCAGGGAAATAGCATACATGATAGTAATAAAATTTCTAATTCGTTTAATTCTTATTCTCTAAATGTTGTGAATAAAATGAATGATGAATTAGAACAAACCACATTGCAAACCAGGGAAGAGGCTTCTAGAATATCAAAAATAAGGTTTCCATACAAATCTCCAACTAATTAAATTTTTCTCCACCCTACAAATCCGGAGGAAGTAGCAAGTATAATAAGAAAATTGAAAAATAAATCTTCACCAGGTGTAGATGGAATAAGCACAAGCATGATTGAAAAAACTTACATGAATTATTTAAACAAATTAACCGATCTAATTAACCTGAGTATTGCCAAAGGAAAATTCCCAAGCATGTTCAAACACAGCGTAGTTATACCTATTCCTAAAAAACCAAATTGTAAAAACATAGATCAGTTCCGCCCAATTTCACTTTTATCGGTTTTTTCCAAGATTTTAGAAAAAATATTCAAGATTAGACTTGAAAACTTTTATAAAAATAATAACTTTTTTTGTGATAACCAATATGGTTTCCGTGAGGAAGAAGTACAGAAGCGGCAATTAAAAATCTCATTTCAAAAATAAATGACAGTTTTAGTGTTAATAATAAGTGTGCAGCTCTGTTTCTTGATATATCTAAAGCATAGATGCTATTGATAAAAACATGCTTCTAAAAAAACTTGATTTATCAGGAGTAAGAGGGATTGCTTATGATGCTACCTATCTAATAGGAGTCAATGGGTCAGAATAAACGATACATTGAGTGAACCCGGGGACATTACCATAGGTATTCCTCAAGGATCAGTGTTATCAAGTACTTTATTCCTGGTCTTTATTAACGATTTGACAGATGGTGACTTACAGGGAAAGATTACATGTGATGATTTCTTGATCCATTCCGAGCTGCTTTGTATAAACACACTTTTTTTATGTATTTGAACACGACATGCAGTCGATTATTAAGTAAATATTAAAAACTTTTACTTACTGACTGGAGTACTTTCAATCATCTGGCGATTATTTTCAACAGTGTAGACCGGAAATGTTTTGATGGTTAGGAAGATTTGTGGTGTTTATTATGTGATCAAAAAGTTTGTTGGATTTGAAATTCAGCTGTTCATTTAGTATGTTGTTACTGTCTAGGATGGTGGCTTTATAAATTTCAAACTGTTCTGTTGTATTTAATTCATGTCCATTTCTTTTCACTTTCAATATTGTAAGGTTTGTGTAGGTGTGCCCGGTTTCATTCAAATGTGTTGCAAAAGCTGATTCTGTTTTGGTTATAAGTGCGTTGATATGTTCTTTAAATCTAAGTTTCAATGATCGTCCACTTATGCCAATATAGAATTTTTCACAATTGCTACATTTTATCTTATATACCCCAGGGAGGTTGTGTTTGTCGGTGTTGTCGGTGGTTTTGGGGGAGAGGGTGGCCATTAGCTTATTTTTGGTTTTGAAAGCCACCTTGTAGCCTGCTTTTTTAAAAATTCTGGCAATTTTATTAGATTGACTATTGATATATGTTAGTGCTATGAAGTGTTTTCTCTCATTTGTTGGATTGGTTTCTTGCTTATATGATTTTGCTTTTGTTTTTTTGTTTAGTTCATCTATTATGTTTGGGTCATATCCATTACTCTGTGCTAGGTATTTTATTGTGTTGAGCTCATTTTTGTAGTTTTCTGGTGATAAGGGTATTTTGTTGAGTCTATAGAGCATGGATCTGAATGCTGCATGTCTGTGCTGTGTTGGGTGGTTGGAGGAGTTGTGGATTAGTGTGTCTGTTGTGGTTGGTTTCCTGTAAATGTTAAAGCTGAGTTTTTGGTCTGGATTTTTTGTGATTGATAGGTCGAGGAAGTTTATAGAGTTGTTTTGTTCATATTCAGAAGTGAACTGTATTTTGTTGTTGAACTTGTTGATGTGTTTACGGAGAACTTCACATTGTCTCTGGTTTCCCTTGAAGAGAATTAGGACATCATCTACGTATCTATACCAGAAAACTATCTTCTTTGATATTCCACTATTGAGGATGTGTTTGTTCTCAAAGTTTTGAATGTATATTTCTGCAAGTAAGCTACTAATTGGTGACCCCATGGGTAAACCTTCATCTTGTAGATAGAACTTATTGTCATAGGTAAAATAGTTTTGTTTGATTGATTATTGTCTGTAGGATTTCAATAATTTCATCAGTCTTTTCTACTGCTAATTTACTTTTTGTAAGGAGGTCTCTGATCATGGATATAGTTTCATCGATTGGAATGTTGGTGTACATGTTTGTTATATCAAATGATGCTAGGGTTGAGTTGAACGGAATGTGAGTGTCATTCAGTTTTGAGATAAGCTCATCACTGTTTTTGAGGTATGTATTGTTGTTTAGATCAATTACTTTTCTAAGTGTATGGTCTAGGTGTTTTGCAAGTTTGTAGGCTGGTGCTTCGCGGTAGTTTACTATGGGTCGGATGGGAATGTTGGGTTTGTGTAATTTTGGGAGTGTTTGTAGGGTTGGTGTTGATGGGTGGATTTGTTTGAGTGTTCTTTTTCTGTTCTGTTCTGAAAAAAAGAAAAAAGAACACTCAAACAAATCCACCCATCAGCACCGACCCTACAAACACTCCCAAAATTACACATAGTTTTAAGTTTTGTATAAGTGTGTGTGTGTGTGGTGTGTGTGGTGTGTGTGTGTGTGTGTGTGTGTGTGTGTGTGTGTGTGGTGTGTGTGTGTGTGTGTGTGGTGTGTGTGTGTGTGTGTGTGTGTGTGTGGTGTGTGTGTGTGGTGTGTGTGTGTGTGTGTGTGTGTGTTGTGTGTGTGTGTGTGTGTGCGTATGAATGTGTGCAAGAATGATTATAAATATTGACATATTAATTCATTTGAATATAATACCATATTCAATTATTATGTTCTTCATGATATAATATTAAAATTTGTATATAAATATAATATTTTATAATTATATTCAAGTGTGCCCACACAGGGTAGCCTATAGGGAACACATATTAGAAATTAGGAAACAATATTGTATTTGATTTTTGGAATGCATTTGATTGTTTAATCATTTTTTTGAATAAAGAATAAAGAAAGAAATAAAAGAAGGTAATATGAGCATCTTATTGGTTTTTCTCTCAATGATTGTAATAGACGGCTTGATTGCTTTTAAAAAAAATAAAAATATCACAGATTATTGACCGAACATAGTGAGGTCTATGTTTTAACTCGGATTTTCTTTTGTCTGTCTGTATGTAACGCAATTACGGCCAAACGCGTTAAATTTGATGAGATTTGGCAGGAATATTCCTTCTTCAACTGCGCGTCTATGTATACACAAGGTTCTTTGAAATTTTGCATTTTACGGATAATAAGAAAAGGAATTCCTCCATACTCTGAATTATTCATAATCAATCAGCTGACAAGTGGATTACACAGATGTCTGGTAAAGCCGTGTCAATTTCTATAAGGTCTACAGTTCCAATCAAAGACCTTGAACAGATATGCATCTTTAAGGTCTTTGGTTTTAATATTTTGTTCTTCAGTCATCCTGTTATATTAAGCAAGCAATTTCTGTATATTTGTTTATATTTTTATATCTGGTTACCTGGTTATTTATGTTCAACAGATCTCGAAAACGGCTCTAACGATTTTCACGAAATTTAGAACATAGTAGGTTTATGATATATTCGATTGCACTAGGTCTCATCCCTGGGGAAACTCGCTGAAGGACATTAAAAGGATAACAATTATGCATCCATGGAAAAACAGTTGATAATTTCGTTGTCTGTCGAATCAGAAGATGCGTGTGTGGGAGAGAGACAGAATTATTTCCAGCTGTGTAAGCAATCAGCAAGAAATATTATCTAGAAATTTCAATCGAATTGATCAAGATAATCTGATTTGTTGACATGACATGATAATCATTCTAAACTAGAGAATATCATAATTTTCAAAGCTATTCATTATTTGACAATTTTAAGTGATGAGTGAGTGTTATTTTGTTATTCAATTTGGTTTGTAAATAATCTAAATTAGACCTTATTTGTTTTTAAATTTCTGGACTGAAAATTGAACCTGAATTCAAGTGTATGGAACATAGCCTACCTTCTGGACTATTTATAATGTATAAAAAAAAATTCGGGGAAGAAACAGTTTTGGACTGTGCCTGTTAGTCCTTCCCCAATCATTTTGAAGAATTTGGTTCTGCTTATCAATAGTTTATAAATAAATAACGAGCAAAGCTCGGTTCCCCGATATTGGTATTATTATGCGTGCCCATCATTATAAATATTCTCACTTTTGAAAAAAATAATTCAATAGTTGATTAAAAATAATCAAATGAACTAAATAATGCTGGAGAAATTATAAAATTTTTTATAGTAAGAAATTAATTCTCATCAGATGGAAAGATTATCACAGAACTGGATTGATTATATCATAATTATATGGAATACAAATTCAAACGTGAACTGAGTTTGTTAACTTTTCAAACAGGTGACATCAGATACTTGTGGATGAGAAAATTGCGTGAGATCTACTGTTCACAGAACTACTAGTTACATTCCAGTACAATTATCTTGTTTCACAATCCAATATCGGGGCACCGAGCTTTGCTCGTTATTTATTTATTGATAAACATAACAGAATGATTGGGGAAGGACTAACAGGCACAGCCCAAAACTGTTTCTTCCCTGAATTTTGATTTTGAGGTCGTGTTGATATTTTACAGCTGGCTATACGTCAGTTTATGAATTTCGGGGATGAGATATTTTGATTTTTCACAGATGCACTCGCCCACTCACTTTATTATCCACAGACGACGAAAGTCTAAGCTATTTTTCCAAAGATGAATTATCATTTTAATGTCCTTCAGCGAGTTTTATCAGGGATGAGACCTAGTGCAATCAAATTTTTATATCATGAACCTACCATGTTCCAAATTTCGTGAAATTCGTTAGTACAGCTGGCTATACGTCATTTTATGAATTTCGGGGATGAGATATTTTGATTTTTCACAGATGCACTCGCCCACTCACTTTATTATCCACAGACGACGAAAGTCTCAGCTATTTTTCCAAGGATGAATTATATCATTTTAAGGTCCTTCAGCGAGTATTATCAGGGATGAGACCTAGTGCAATCAAATTTTTATATCATGAACCTACCATGTTCCAAATTTCGTGAAAATCGTTAGAGCCGTTTTCGAGATCCGTTGATTTAAATAACTGTTGGTAATTGAAAATAACAATATTTAACTTTTCATCACTATTTATTTGGAAAAACATTCAGAAAAAGCAAAAATTTTAGGAGCATTACAACATAAGAATTTCTTGGTCGCCATTTTGCTTGGAACAACAACAATCGATAGTACACATTCGATATAAATGTATGATACAACTTATCGATATTACAACGTTCGGTATCGATACTTGATATACAAATCTAATACCCCTCCTTACATTTATATGGTAATGAAACAAATACAATGATATCAATTACAAAAGAAATATTCAGAATACAAAGCAAATACAAAATCGATATTCATCAAAAAATGTTATCAAATTACTAATCCACTAAATTAATCAACTTCTTGAATTTTTCAAAAGTTACATGAGTAAGAGCCTTTGTCATGATATCGGCTATGTTATCTTCAGAACTAACCTTCACAATTTCTACAGTTCCATTAGAAACATTTTCGTGTACAAAATGATAATGTACTTCAATATATTTTGAATTTTTAGTAAAATTACTGTACTTAGCTATGGCCACAGCACCAGAATTGTCTTCATAGATTTCAACTGGTTTTTCAACATCTTGAAAAATACTAACTAACTCAATCACCTATTTCAATTCAGTTACTGCTTCAGACAAAGCTACATATTCAGCAAACGTAGATGATTTAGTTACACTACCTTGTTTCTTTGATTTCCAGAATACAACGTTTCCATATAACCTAATAATGTAATCAGTAGTTGACTTTCTATCTACAGAATCTCCTGCCCAATCGGCATCAACAAAACAATCCAAATCATCATTTTTATTATTCTTATTAAAAGTAAGACTTTGATTCTTAGTCAAATAAAGATATTTCAAAACTCTCAATGCATATTTGAAATGAGTTTCATTACAACAGTTTTGGAATCGACTCAAATAGTTCACACTTTAACTTATGTCTGGTCTTGTACCTGAACTTATATTCAACAGAGCACCAATAAAATTTCTGTTTTTCAAATCAGTATTTTCATCTGCTTTCTCTAATTTGAGATTAGCTTCCATAGGAGTACTATACAGTTTGGAATTGACAATGTTATACTTGTTTCCCCATTGTTCAATATATGAAGTTTGATTCAGTTTCATTTCATTGTAGTCATACTCAATATTAATCCCCAAGTAGTTTTTTACTCTACCCACATCCTGAATCTATTTGACAGTAATTGTTTGACATTATCTATCTCTTGTTTGTCAGAGCCACAAATCAAGATATCATCTACAAACATAATCAAGTGAATCTTTACGTTATCCTTATCCATAACATACAAACAGTAATCATGCTTGCTTCTCTCAAAACCAATCTGTCTAATAAAATCATCAAAACACTCATACCATGCCCGAGGGCTTTCTCTTGGACCTACAAAGATTTCTCTAATTCACATACCTTATCAGTACCATCTTCATAACCATCAGGTTGTTTTACATATATTTCTGACATAGCTTTACCATTTAGAAAAGCAGTTTCAAAATCCATTTGTTCTACAAATAAGCCTAGTTTACAACAATAGGAAAGTGATATTTTCAATGACATCATTTTAGCAACTGGAGAATATATATCATCCACTATCTCTTTCTGTTGAAATCCTCTAACAACTAGTCTAGCCTTAAAATTATTGTCTGATTTTTTAGTAAATACCCACTCAACATCAAGTATTTTTTCATTCTCTGGTTTGTCCCAGATAAACATAAAAATATATATAGAGATTGCTCACTTAATATAATAGGATTTCTAAGTAGAGCTCATAAGTATCGTAATCTTGCCATATAATAATTGAAGTTGATTTTATTCAACTTTATTATACTTTTCAAAGTTTTTGTATTCTACTCATTTCCATTGACAACATGCTCACATATCCAATCTTCCAGGAATTCTATCTTATATAAATATGCCTCTACAACCCTATATTCCAAGAAAAGGGTATTTCTATGTTGTGGAAGCACATACTAAAATTAGCTTATAACAATCAGGTAGTTTTTAGGGAATATGAAATGATAGACCAATTGTCTCAAAGGTCTATTGCTGGTTTCCGAATAGAAGGAAATTCAAAATGAAAAACAATACTAACAAATTTTATTATCTTCATAATACTCAATGTTCGAGTATATTCACCCTCCAGCAGACTACATTCAACACAGTAGAACCTCTATAATTTGTAGCTTACGGGACCAAGCGTTTAATACAAATTTTGGAGGGTGACAAATATATATCAAGCTCTGCAATATCAATATATTATATATTGAGCTCTGCAATATCGAGGCTGATAGAACCAAATTCGAGAAATTGTATCATAATATTATAATATTATATAATTCATAATATTATAGCCTCTATGAATGGATGTAAGAAAATATTAATTTGACATACTTGTAAAAGATTTCAGAGATCAAAACAACTGTTCATGAGCGAGTTCTTTAACCCAGGGTGTCTCCAATTATATTATTATATGTGAATCCATAGAGCTTTTAATATACACATAACTAGAGTTATCAGTTACAATTGCATATTAGTGTATTTATCTTTATGGGATTACTAATTACAGTGTTTTTGATGGCAAAACTACAAATTATACAGTTATCGAGAGGTTTCAGTATACTCACTAATCTTGACAATTGAACTAATAAGTGAAGTTATTTCTGTTTTGTGTCAATAAATTTACTAATAGCTCTATTATTCATGCTCCAAATAAATGCAGAAAAGAGAGACAACTGCACAAAATAGGAATGATATTTAACGATATAACATCTAACAGTATGGAGAAAATAAATTACTTATATATGGTAGGTAATTGAAAAGATATAATACATGAATTATAATTTAACAAATAATATATATATATACTTCAAGTGAAACTTTGGGTCAATTTTGATAAAAAAAACAAACATTTTATTGTGTTCTGAACAAAGATCAGGCTAGATCTACCAGAGGACTGTAATTTACTATTTAAATAATCAAATACAAACAAGGAGCAAAATTTGATCTTCAATTTGAGCCAGGTTATTTGTACAGTTAAACTCTGCATTAATGAACAATAAAAAAGAGCAAAAACTTACCAGATTTAATCCAATCTTGTCTACTTGCCCTTCGAAGCCTTTATTAAGTGTTTTGATCAGGTTCAGGGTGGGATGAAATCTGGGAATTAGACAGGTTCTGGCTTCCGGGCAGCCTTTTCACATTCAACTTGCAGGCTCTGCACTGTGTTTCGAACAAAGCTCAAACTGGATTCTTTATAAATTCAAATCCGATTCAAATTAATTCAATTCAATACTATTTACGCTGTTATATTCATAACTCACACACAGCACTCAAACAATCATTTACAAGAAATGACAAACCAGATGATGTTCTGGAACCAGCATCAAATACAATTCGGATGGGCGTGGTAGTGCTGCTTGCTTTCACGATGGCGTGATGCAGTATGTAGTAACCACCTCAGTCTGTCTGATCTGCTACAAACGACATGTGACCCTGACGTAGGTAATCGATCAATATTTCATGATATGAAATACGAGTATTGCTGTCAAGCTCTAATCGTCTCTCCAAAGTCAGCAGTCTGCGTTCGGCGACAGCATACGAATCTCCCAAGCTGCTGGGCGGCTCCGCAAATGACAAGGCAACAACAAAACAACCAGAATTCACATGATGTACAGCCTTCCGAAAATTTACCTCACACTCCAACTCTTCCGGTTTCAGTTGACAGCTTGGTGCAGGGCATGATTCCAACTCCCAAGAACGTTCCACAAAACTATCCAACGATGGACTACTAACGAATGGACTACAGATGGCTGTAAAACAATTCAACACATTCGTTGTTGAAGTGAGAATCAGCGCTCTCCCCATCAGAATGTGACCAAAGACACTATTAACAGTCATCAATTCGTGCGATTCACCTTTACTAGGAGTCCCACGTAGTAAGTGAGGAACTAACTCCGCACCAATGATGCCATCTATTCTACTAGGAAGGTAGAATTTGTCATCAGCCAGTGTGAGATTTTCAAGATGATGAAGTTTGGATCTGTCGATTTCACAAGAAGGCAACTTGTCAATGATTTTATCTACCACTGTGACATCCATCGAAAACTTGATGGTAGGATCCAACTTCGACTGAATCGACACACAAGTACGACCTTGAACTTCACTAGTACCACCACCAAGTCCACGAACAACGGTTTCCATGGGCTGGAATGGTAGTCTCAAACGCCGACACAATTTGGCTGTAAGAAAATGACACTGACTCCCGGTGTCAACCAAGAAACGAACATCACAAAGCTGATCATTACAATCTCGAACATGTGCAGTGATGGTCGACAACACAACGGTCGAATTTTCTACATTCTTGGATGTAGAACAACAACTAATAGGTGATGTGCCACCTGCCTTGGAGTTCGACGAGGATGCAACACCTTCATTAGAACTTGATCTGGAAAAGTGCAATAAAGAATGATGAGATTCTCGACATTGAGCACACTGAGTTTTACTACGACAATCTCTACTCAAATGATCCACATCAAGACAACGAAAACAACAAAACTTTCCTTCAATCAAACAATAACGATCCCAAGGAGTCATTTTGAAGAATCTGGCACAAACTACTAACTGATGACCCGGTTTTGAGCACTTCAGACAATTGGGATTTTTACTAGATGCATTGTCAGATGAATCATTAGATTGAACCACAAACATCTTTGATTTATTATCCTTTTTGTGCCCCATATAAAACAATTCAGTCTGTTTCTTATCAGAAGGAAGAGTCTTAATTTGCTTTTCAATGAATTTGACATAATTGGTATAAGTTGGCATAGCCTTGTCACGGACGGCCAATTCAAAATTTCTATGAGAACTTGAATCCAGCAATCTCAAGCCATGATAGAGGAATATCGAGTCTGACAAATCAGTGAGTCGCAATCTCTTCACTGCATTGATTGAACTGAAAAACCCATCCAAGATCGCAATACAACCTGCCTTTGATTCTGATTTTATTGGACGAAATTCAAAAATTTGTTTGAAATAGGCATTGACTTGCGCCCGTGGATCGTTATAGCGGGTCAATAATGCCTGCCAAATTATTTGATAATTGTTAGCCAATGGTGGCAAATGACGACAAATATTTGCTGCTTGTCCAGTAAGTCTACTTACAAGATATTGGACCTTCTGCTGATCGTTCAAACTCTTGTTGTCATGTACCAATGCCTTAAATAGTTAATAAAACACCGACCATTGAGTCTGGTTCCCATCAAATTTCGGAAGGTCGATTTTAGGCAGTACCGACTCGTACATGACCGGCTGTGCACTAGCTGCTGTAGCTGCCAAAGATTGAGCAATAGCATCAGTCACCTCTTTCTGTTTGAGAGTGTTAGCCGCTTCTTCAATATACTGAAACAGATCTAGGTGTGAGTCGTTGAATGCTACAACATGATCTTTATTCAACTCAAGTTCCAACTCATTAACCACTTATTCTGTCTTTTCATAATCCGAAATGGTCTGAGACACCCGAGGATACAAAATTGAAAATTGCTCAGCAACTTTTGGATCAGAGACATTTTTAGACAGTTCATTAATTCTTTGCAATCTGGCATACAATTGTTCCAGTTTAGCACGATGCACCCTGATTTGTTTCTGTAATTTTTCCTCCATCTTGAACTCATACACAAAACAATTCAGCCCCGACAATACAAACAACAGACAATAAAACAAGAATGAGTTCAAAACTAGATGAAAGGAAGAATCACGACTAGTAAGTTATCAAAGTTAAACTTTGATTATCAATTCACAAGATAAGTTACTGCTGAAGACAAAACTATATGATTAGATAATGTTCTTCCAACAACTCACAAACAAACAATAACTTATTGAATTGAACAAACAAAATCATGCTGGTGATTAACCTTCACTAACATGTATAAAAAAAATGGACAATACAAATTCCAACAAACAAACAAATTCCTGAGAAAAAGAGCAGAATGCGCCTAGTTCCAGGAAATTACAATTTTAACTGAAATAAATTTAATTTCAGACAAATAAAAATTGACAAGAAACCTTGCTCTAGAACAAGGCTACAACAAACTTGAGTTGAGCATAGATCAGACCATTCTCAACATGCCAACATTGGACAAATACGAAACTGCTTAAATCCAATGTGTGTGAATTAATCAACAAATTACAAATTTAAATTCATCCCGGCCTGGCAGGATCAAGAAATGTTCTGAACAAAGCTCAGGCTAGAGCTACCAGAGGACTGTAATTTACTATTTAAATAATCAAATACAAACAAGGGGCAGAATTTGATCTTCAATTTGAGCCAGGTTATTTGTACAGTTAAACTCTGCATTAATTAATGAACAATAAAAAAGAGCAAAAACTCACCAGATTTAATCCAATCTTGTCTACTTGCCCTTCGAAGCCTTTATCAAGTGTTTTGATCAGGTTCAGGGTGGGATGAAATCTGGGAATAAGACAGGTTCTGGCTTCCAGGCAGCCTTTTCACATTCAACTTGCAGGCTCTGCACTGTGTTTCGAACAAAGCTCAAACTGGATTCTTTATAAATTCAAATCCGATTCGAATTAATTCAATTCAATACTATTTACGCTGTTATATTCATAATTCACACACACGGCACTCAAACAATCATTTACAAGAAATTTCCGATCGAAATTACATGACAAAATACAAATTCGGTCTTGCACAACAAGACGGGCTGACGAAACAAGATGGACTGGGCTTTTAACAACGACAAGGCCAAAACAGCAGGACGATCTGCACTGGCGCAAACAAGCCTGCTATTGGCAGAACTGCAGTCTGGCATTTTGGCGCTACAGTTCGAATTCTCTGGCCAGACCATATTGAAAACTATCCGACAGCAATCAGGGGTTTATTCAGCTTCAAAGCAAACAAGAAAAAAAAACTTCTAAGAAAATGGAAAATTTGGAAAAAAGAGAACAAAAACGGAAGATATAATTTTTCAAATATAGGGCGAAAGAAGTAGAGCGTCCGCTGCTTCAGTCCCGATGGTAAGGAGCCACACATCAACCCTCCGTCTGTTATCAGCGACAGTGCAACGCTCACTTGGTGTTAGTTCTGGGGGAATATTTCTGTAAAGCCAGTGGGCTAGGTGGAAAGAATTTGGAAGTTGGATAGAATTACCAAGCCGGGGAAAATAATATTCATATTTAATCTATTCCCAGTAGGGGTAGATATAATCATGACCTGCTTTCTTTTGCTACATTGATCTGAGATGTGGTTTGTCATATCAAAAAGGGCATTGATAGTATTTTTGGAACTCATAAAACCGTACTGATTACTTGTGATAATATTATTATTATTATTCAAATAAGTGCTTACTTGTATTTTGAGGGATTTTTCTAGAATTTTAGCAAGTGAAATAAGAAGGGAAATGGGTCTGAAATTACTAATGACTGATTTCGAGCCAAATTTATGAATTGGAATGACCTTCGCAATTTTATAAACATCTGAAAATTTACCTGTAGTTAGGCTAAGGTTTGTAATATGTTTAATTGGAGAGAGAAGTCCCTGCACATTGTCCTTTAGCAGCCTGGTAGATATAGATTCCCAGCCTGGTGAAGAATGGCCTTTCATGTTACTTATAATATTTATAATATCAAGCTCACTGACAGGGCTCAACTCAAAATCAGCATTAATGACATGGTCCAAATCGCTCACTTCTGAAGGACCAGATGGATGTTTAGCTCCGGCCAATTACTCCCCCACAGACGCAAAATATTGATTGAATGAGTTGGAGATCTCAGTAGCCTCCAACGGGGTAACCCTGCTGCCAGCATTGAAAGATTTTATTGGGAATTGTTCATCTTGCTTGGATTGTCGCCCTGCTACTTCATTAACAACAGACCAAATTTTTCTAGGGTCTCCCTCAGCTGCGTCTATTTTGAATCTATAATAACTAAATTTGGCTCGTTTCATTGTCGAATGTAGAGTGTTCCTGTACCTGACATACCTATTTTGAAGCACAATTTTAAATGGCTGATTGTGTAACTGCTTCCTCATTTTATCTCGCTTACGAATAGAATTGACTATGCTAGCTGTGATCCACGGTTTAATCTATGAGGTTTTGGCATTCTGAAAAATCTGGGAAGAATTTACTGAAATAATTGTTTGAATAGTGTTGATAAATTTAGTTGGAGATAAGTTAACATCATCAATACTAGTAACATGGTCCCATTTTTGATTTAGTATTGTAGAATCCATTTTTCTCCATACCCTTATAATATTAACCTCCCTATTACAGGTAGTTTCATTACTATTGGAGCGCAGTATGAGGCCTGTTGCAAAATGGTCAGTTACTGCTGACTCAATGATTACTGATTCAGCAGTTATATTATTAGGTTTTTTAAGAATATGTGATCCAAACAACTGCTACTATTGGGTCTGGTAATGTTTTCAATACAAGAAATCATATTAGCATCACAAAAAGTATCCAAGTAATGATCGCGTAGCGTATTCTGGAGTGGTTGTAAAAGATCACAGTTCATATTTCCCGCAAATATGCAAAGATATGAGCGACGGGCGTTATTTGAATAGTAATCAGAGAGACCTTCAATGATCAGAGAAAAGTTAGAATTAGGACTTCGATAAGCAGCTAGTAAATCACATTTAACTCCTTCCCAATCCAAAGAGATAGATAAGCTAGTGGACACTCCTCCCAGTAATAGCTGATTACAGATAACTGATAAACTACTATCAATGTAAACTACGACACCATCACTGCTGTTGAAGCTATTATATGATCTGTATAGATTTTAACCGGGAATGTTAATTAGGTCACTGTCATCCTTAAGCCAAGCTTCAGTTAAAATCAAGCAATCAAACCCAACTTGCAACCCCTCCAATAGCACGAGGAAAGAATCCAAATTTTTGTTATAACTTCCCTGAAAACTGTCAGATCACTATTATCAATATTAATAAAATCCTTCACATCGCAACAATTCAATTCAATTCAATTCAATTCAATTTAATTCAAAAAATTCTTTATTCCTCATAGAAAACAAAACATTATGATTTACAATCTGCTGTCAGTTATACATACTCTTACAAGAACTCATACATAAGAATGATATTTTGTACAATAAAAAACACCAAAAAATAAAAATTAAATCAAATAGAAAGTGGCTCTCAAAAAATACACAACCTAGTATTTTATCATGATTGAGATTCATAACTTATCAGGGAAGAGTCGTGAACCGACAGTACTTTAATTCAGGAATGATCTTCACATGGACCTGAGGTCTGTGTGTGAAGACTAGTTCTTCGGATTGCCAATACGTTCGGAAGATTCCGAGGAATGATTCAGATTTTTTAAACATTCACGTTAATAAGTATTGACTTTTTTTTAGATAGATAATATGGTAAATTGTCAATATTATACTAGATATTACAAAAACAACAGTTACAATAATCTGTTGGTGATTGTGTCTAATAGCACTATTCCATAGGGTATTGGTACGCAGACCTGTTGTCTGGATGACAATGACTAATCCACAAGAAACAGGCGCGGGCCCCAACAGATTGACCAATTTGGGATATTGTAATGGTCTCAAGTTGTAGAATAATAATAATAATGAAGGATTGGTTTAATGTTAAAAATGAGTAATTGAAAAGAAAAAATATGTGTAGTAAAATGTGAAAAATATAATGTAAAAAATTAATAAATTTATAAACCACGTAGATTTGGAGGATGAGCCAGAGGGTGTCCCCAGAACCATGCGCGGGCTCTCATTCATCAGGTTAAAAAAAATTAAAGAAAATTTATCAGAGTGCCAATATATTACAATTAGCTAGATAGATATTGAAAATAAGATTAATAGATATTGGAAAAATAATGTCAATGAGATAAATTAATTCCAGGTTTCAATTATTTTTATGTTCAGTTCGTTTACCCATATGCCGACATTATCAGTCCTTCAGAGTTCTCTGACCCTATATTTGATAGCAACAGGCGTGTTTTCTTCTTGAATGTACCTATTGAGAGAGACTCAAATAGGTTCCAACTGGTAAAGTTGCTACTTATGTTTCTATAGAGAATTTCAGAAATATATGAAGGATTGTTTGTAGAATAGGACTTATAGAGATGGGAAGATAAAATTTGGATGTTTTGTGAATAGCGAGTATTATGTTGATGTGTGATTGTGGAGAAAATAGTGTTTTGATTTCTATATATATGAGTAAGTAGTGTTTTTATGAATAGTTGCCTAATTGTAAGAATAGCTGTTTCCTGAAAAAGTGCAATAGATGGGTGAAGTCTAGGTTTCTTGAAAGCTGTTTTAATGATTTCTCTTTGGACCACTGCGAGGGGTTCAAGCACTGTTTTAAAAGCTCCCCTCCCCCCAAGCGATGATGCCAAAGGAGAGGAGAGACTGAATATAAGCATAGTAGGCCATTTTGATTTCGATCTCATGGAGAATGTCAGTCAGCATGCGAAAAGCATATATAAATTTGCGAACCCTACACTTCAGGTGGTAGATGTGCTCTGACCATCTCATTCGGCTCTCAAAAGCAACTCCTAAATACTTGTATGAGTCCACTTTCTCTATGCTCTCACACGTACATAGGTTGCTCAATGGATTATCACAATTATGTTTTTTCATATTCTCAAGGTTGTAGTCTGTTATGGGGCGCAGTGATATTGGCATATACTTTGTTTTTGATATATTAAGGGAAAGGGTGTTCTGGTCCAGCCATTTCTTCACCTGGAAAAGGTCCTGTGAAGCCTTGTTACAGACCTCCTCCCATGATCTTCCCTTCAAAAAAATAAGAGTATCATCTGCAAATAACATAATTCTCCCATTATGTTGCAGTCTCGATATATTGTTGATGTAGATAAGGAAAAGCAGAGGGCCCAAGGTACTCCCCTGGATCACCCCATAATCCACATCTGTTTCATCACCCAAAACACCTGCTATGGAAACTGCCTGTCTCCTGTTAGAGAGGAAACTGCTAAACCAGGACAGGGAGATGCCACGGATACCTATATGTTCCAATTTTTACAATAGCTTACTTCTATCTATGGAATCAAATGCTTTTTTTGAATCGAGAAAGACCATCATTGATTTTGTGTTTGAAGAAATAGCTTGGTTTATCTCTACATTTATATCAAAAAGTGCATCATTCAGTGTTTCGTCTTGCCTAAATCCATACTGGCATTAGCATATTATTTCATTTTCTTGAAGGTGAGTCGGCAATTGCTCCTTAACAATTTTTTCTAAGATTTTTGAGAAAACACTTTGCAGGGAAATAGGTCGGTAATTACTTTTATCATTATGCGCTCCAGATTTGAATATTGGAATTACTTTTGCTAGTTTGAAGGGGTCGGGAAATATACTGCTGAAAAAACTTAAATTTATAAGGTGGTGAAGAGGTTTCAAGAAAAGATTTAAATTATTTTTGAGGGGAGTAGAAGAAACACAATCATAACCAGGGGCGGAGCCACCACACAAGCTGGACACGTGATGAATGATATTCTGCTCTGTGACTGGTTTCATTATAAAGTTTGAATGTTTAATGTACATATTGTCATTTATAAGAGGCTCTCCTCTGCAATCTATATTGTCTGCTAGTT